>NC_133328.1:292634498-292924011 GCF_042186555.1 Aquarana catesbeiana
CACTACACTAACTTTTAAATACTACAGCTGCCTGCGGTACTAATAGGATCAGAAGAACGCCAGCAATTTTCTTCAGGTAGCTTTAGGTGCACACTGATCAGAGGACGCACTACACTAACTTCTAAATACTACAGCTGCCTGCGGAACTAATAGGATCAGAAGAATACCAGCAATTTTCTTCAGGTAGCTTTAGTTGCACACTGTGCAGAGGACGCACTACACTAACTTCTAAATACTACAGCTGCCTGCCGTACTAATAGGATCAGAAGAACACCACCAATTTTGTTCAGGTAGCTTTAGGTGCACACTGAGCAGAGGACGCACTACACTAACTTGTAAATACTGAAACTGCCTGCGGTACTAATAGGATCAGAACACCACCAATTTTCTTCAGGTAGCTTTAGGTGCACACTGTGCAGAGGACGCACTACACTAACTTGTAAATACTACAGCTGCCTGCCGTACTAATAGGATCAGAAGAACACCACCAATTTTGTTCAGGTAGCTTTAGGTGCACACTGAGCAGAGGACGCAGTACACTAACTTCTAAATACTACAGCTGCCTTCGGTACTAATATGATCAGAAGAACACCACCAATTTTCTTCAGGTTGCTTTAGTTGCACACTGTGCAGAGGACGCACTACAGTAACTTGTAAATACTACAGCTGCCTGCAGTACTAATAGGATTTAGAAGAAAACCCAAATTTTCTTCAGGTAGCTTTAGGTACACACTGTGCAGAGGACACACTACACTAACTTGTAAATACTGCAGCTGCCTGCGGTACTAATAGGATCAGAAGAGCACCACCAATTTTCTTCAGCTAGCTTTAGGTGCACACTGTGCAGAGGACGCACTACACTAACTTGAATATATTACAGCTGCCTGCTTTACTAACAGCATTAGAAGAACACCACCAATTTTCTTCAGGTAGCATTAGGTGCACGCTGTGCAGAGAATGCACTACACTAACTTGTAAATACTGCAGCTGCCTGCGGTACCAAAAGGATTAGAAGAACACCACCAATTTTGTTCAGGGAGCTTTAGGTGCACACTGTGCAGAGGACACACTACACTAACTTGTAAATACTGCAGCAGCCAGTGGTACTGATAGGATCTGAAGAACACCACCAATTTTCTTCAGGTAGCTTTAGGTGCACGCTGTGCAGAGGACACACTGCACTAACTTTTAAATACTACAGCTGCCTGCGGTACTAATAGGATCAGAAGAACACCACCAATTTTCTTCAGGTTGCTTTAGTTGCACACTGTGCAGAGGACGCACTACACTAACTTGTAAATACTGCAGCTGCCTGCGGTATTAAAAGGATTAGGAGAACACCACCAATTTTGTTCAGGTAGCTTTAGGTGCACACTGTGCAGAGGACACACTACACTAACTAGTAAATACTGCAGCAGCCTGTGGTACTGATAGGATAAGAAGAACACCACCAATTTCTTCAGGTAGCTTTAGGTGCACACAGTGCAGGGGATGCACTACACTAAATTGTAAATACTGCAGCTGCCTGCAGTACTAATAGGTTCAGAAGAACACCACCAATTTACTTCAGGTAGCTTTAGGTGCACGCTTTGCAGAGGACGCACTACACTAACTTGTAAATACTATGGCTGCCTGTGGTAATAATAGGATTAGAAGAACACCACCAATTTTGTTCAGTTAGCTTTAGGTGCACACTGTGCAGAGGACGCACTACACTAACTTGTAAATACTGAAACTGCCTGCGGTACTAATAGGATCAGAAGAACACCACCAATTTTCTTCAGGTAGCTTTAGGTGCACACTGTGCAGAGGACGCACTACACTAACTTGTAAATACTACAGCTGCCTGCCGTACTAATAGGATCAGAAGAACACCACCAATTTTGTTCAGGTAGCTTTAGGTGCACACTGAGCAGAGGACGCACTACACTAACTTCTAAATATTACAGCTGCCTGCGGTACTAATATGATCAGAAGAACACCACCAATTTTCTTCAGGTTGCTTTAGTTGCACACTGTGCAGAGGACGCACTACACTAACTTCTAAATACTACAGCTGCCTGCGGTACTAGTAGAATCAGAAGAACACAACCAATTTTCTTCAGGTAGCTCTAGGTGCACACTGTGCAGAGGACGCACTACACTAACTTGTAAATACTGCAGCTGCCTGCGGTACTAAAAGGATTAGAAGAACCCACCAATTTTCTTCAGGTAGCTTTAGGTGCCCACTGTGCAGAGGACACACTACAGTAACTTGTAAATACTACAGCTGCCTGCAGTACTAATAGGATTTAGAAGAAACCCCAATTTTCTTCAGGTAGCTTTAGGTGCACACTGTGCAGAGGACACACTACACTAACTTCTAAATACTGCAGCTGCCTGCGGTACTAATAGGATCAGAAGAACACCACCAATTTTCTTCAGCTAGCTTTAGGTGCACACTGTGCAGAGGACGCACTACACTAACTTGAATATATTACAGCTGCCTGCTTTACTAACAGGATTAGAAGAACACCACCAATCAATTTTCTTCAGGTAGCTTTAGGTGCACGCTGTGCAGAGAATGCGCTACACTAACTTGTAAATACTGCAGCTGCCTGCGGTACTAAAAGGATTAGAAGAAAACCACCAATTTTGTTCAGGGAACTTTAGGTGCACACTGTGCAGAGGACACACTACACTAACTTGTAAATACTGCAGCAGCCAGTGGTACTGATAGGATCTGAAGAACAACACCAATTTTCTTCAGGTAGCTTTAGGTGCACGCTGTGCAGAGGACGCACTACACTAACTTGTAAATACTGTAACTGCCTGCGGTACTAATAGGATCAGAAGAAAACCACCAATTTTCTTCAGGTAGCTTGAGGTGCACACTGTGCAGAGGACGCACTACACTAACTTGTAAATACTACAGCCACCTGCCGTACTAATAGGATCAGAAGAACACCACCAATTTTGTTCAGGTAGCTTTAGGTGCACACTGAGCAGAGGACGCACTACACTAACTTCTAAATACTACAGCTGCCTGCGGTAGTAATAGGATCAGAAGAACACCACCAATTTTCTTCAGGTTGCTTTAGTTGCACACTGTGCAGAGGACGCACTACACTAACTTCTAAATACTACAGCTGCCTGCGGTACTAGTAGGATCAGAAGAACACATCCAATTTTCTTCAGGTAGCTCTAGGTGCACACGGTGCAGAGGACGCACTACACTAACTTGTAAATACTGCAGCTGCCTGCGGTACTAAAAGGATTAGAAGAACCCACCAATTTTCTTCAGGTAGCTTTAGGTGCCCACTGTGCAGAGGACGCACTACAGTAACTTGTAAATACTACAGCTGCCTGCAGTACTAATAGGATTTAGAAGAAAACCCCAATTTTCTTCAGGTAGCTTTAGGTGCACACTGTGCAGAGGACACACTACACTAACTTGAATATATTACAGCTGCCTGCTTTACTAACAGGATTAGAAGAACACCACCAATTTTCTTCAGGTAGCTTTAGGTGCATGCTGTGCAGAGAATGCACTACACTAACTTGTAAATACTGCAGCTGCCTGCGGTACTAAAAGGATTAGAAGAACACCACCAATTTTGATCAGGGAGCTTTAGGTGCACACTGTGCAGAGGACGCACTACACTAACTTGTAAATACTACAGCTGCCTGCCGTACTAATAGGATCAGAAGAACACCACCAATTTTGTTCAGGTAACTTTAGGTGCACACTGAGCAGAGGACGCACTACACTAACTTCTAAATACTACAGCTGCCTGCGGTACTAATATGATCAGAAGAACACCACCAATTTTCTTCAGGTTGCTTTAGTTGCACACTGTGCAGAGGACGCACTACACTAACTTCTAAATACTACAGCTGCCTGCGGTACTAGTTTGATCAGAAGAACACAACCAATTTTCTTCAGGTAGCTCTAGGTGCACATTGTGCAGAGGACGCACTACACTAACTTGTAAATACTGCAGCTGCCTGCGGTACTAAAAGGATTAGAAGAACCCACCAATTTTCTTCAGGTAGCTTTAGGTGCCCACTGTGCAGAGGACGCACTACAGTAACTTGTAAATACTACAGCTGCCTGCAGTACTAATAGGATTTAGAAGAAAACCCCAATTTTCTTCAGGTAGCTTTAGGTGCACACTGTGCAGAGGACACACTACACTAACTTGTAAATACTGCAGCTGCCTGCGGTACTAATAGGATCAGAAGAACACCACCAATTTTCTTCAGCTAGCTTTAGGTGCACACTGTGCAGAGGACGCACTACACTAACTTGAATATATTACAGCTGCCTGCTTTACTAACAGGATTAGAAGAACACCACCAATTTTCTTCAGGTAGCTTTAGGTGCACGCTGTGCAGAGAATGCACTACACTAACTTGTAAATACTGCAGCTGCCTGCGGTACTAAAAGGATTAGAAGAACACCACCAATTTTGTTCAGGGAGCTTTAGGTGCACACTGTGCAGAGGACACACTACACTAACTTGTAAATACTGCAGCAGCCAGTGGTACTGATAGGATCTGAAGAACACCACCAATTTTCTTCAGGTAGCTTTAGGTGCACGCTGTGCAGAGGACGCACTACACTAACTTGTAAATACTGAAACTGCCTGCGGTACTAATAGGATCAGAAGAACACCACCAATTTTCTTCAGGTAGCTTTAGGTGGACACTGTGCAGAGGACGCACTACACTAACTTGTAAATACTACAGCCACCTGCCGTACTAATAGGATCAGAAGAACACCACCAATTTTGTTCAGGTAGCTTTAGGTGCACACTGTGCAGAGGACGCACTACACTAACTGTAAATACTGCAGCTGCCTGCGGTACTAATAGGAGCAGAAGAACACCACCAATTTTCTTCAGGTAGCTTTAGGTGCAAACTGCGCAGAGGACGTACTACACTAACTTGTAAATACTACAGCTGCCTGCTTTACTAATAGGATCAGAAGAACACCACCAATTTTCTTCAGGTAGCTTTAGGTGCACACTGTGCAGAGGACGCACTACACTAACTTGTATATATTACAGCTGCCTGCTTTACTAATAGGATCAGAAGAACACCACCAATTTTCTTTAGGTAGCTTTAGGTGCACACCGTGCAGGGGATGAACTACACTAACTTCTAAATACTACAGCTGCCTGCAGTACTAATAGGATCAGAAGAACACCACCAATTTTCTTCAGGTAGCTTTAGGTGCACGCTGTGCAGAGGACGCACTACACTAACTTGTAAATGCTATGGCTGCCTGCGGTACTAATAGGATTAGAAGAACACCACCAATTTTTTTCAGGTAGCTTTAGGTGCACACTGTGCAGAGGACGCACTACACTAACTTGTAAATACTGAAACTGCCTGCGGTACTAATAGAATCAGAAGAACACCACTAATTTTCTTCAGGTAGCTTTAGGTGCACACTGTGCAGAGGACGCACTACACTAACTTGCAAATAATACAGCTGCCTGCCGTACTAATAGGATCAGAAGAACACCACCAATTTTGTTCAGGTAGCTTTAGGTGCACACTGAGCAGAGGACGCACTACACTAACTTCTAAATACTACAGCTGCCTGCGGTACTAATAGGATCAGAAGAACACCACCAATTTTCTTCAGGTTGCATTAGTTGCACACTGTGCAGAGGACGCACTACACTAAATTGTAAATACTAAATCTGCCTGCGGTACTAATAGGATCAGAATAACACCACCAATTTTCTTCAGGTAGCTTTAGGTGCACACTGTGCAGAAGATGCACCAAACTAACTTGTAGATACTACAGCTGCCTGCGGTACTAATAGGATCAGAAGAACACCACCAATTTTCTTCAGGTTGCTTTAGTTGCACACTGTGCAGAGGACGCACTACACTAACTTCTAAATACTACAGCTGCCTGCGGTACTAGTAGGATCAGAAGAACACAACCAATTTTCTTCAGGTAGCTCTAGGTGCACACTGTGCAGAGGACGCACTACACTAACTTGTAAATACTGCAGCTGCCTGCGGTACTAAAAGGATTAGAAGAACCCACCAATTTTCTTCAGGTAGCTTTAGGTGCCCACTGTGCAGAGGACGCACTACAGTAACTTGTAAATACTACAGCTGCCTGCAGTACTAATAGGATTTAGAAGAAAACCCCAATTTTCTTCAGGTAGCTTTAGGTGCACACTGTGCAGAGGACACACTACACTAACTTGTAAATACTGCAGCTGCCTGCGGTACTAATAGGATCAGAAGAACACCACCAATTTTCTTCAGCTAGCTTTAGGTGCACACTGTGCAGAGGACGCACTACACTAACTTGAATATATTACAGCTGCCTGCTTTACTAACAGGATTAGAAGAACACCACCAATTTTCTTCAGGTAGCTTTAGGTTCACGCTGTGCAGAGAATGCACTACACTAACTTGTAAATACTGCAGCTGCCTGCGGTACTAAAAGGATTAGAAGAACACCACCAATTTTGTTCAGGGAGCTTTAGGTGCACACTGTGCAGAGGACACACTACACTAACTTGTAAATACTGCAGCAGCCAGTGGTACTGATAGGATCTGAAGAACACCACCAATTTTCTTCAGGTAGCTTTAGGTGCACGCTGTGCAGAGGACGCACTACACTAACTTGTAAATACTGAAACTGCCTGCGGTACTAATAGGATCAGAAGAACACCACCAATTTTCTTCAGGTAGCTTTAGGTGGACACTGTGCAGAGGACGCACTACACTAACTTGTAAATACTACAGCCACCTGCCGTACTAATAGGATCAGAAGAACACCACCAATTTTGTTCAGGTAGCTTTAGGTGCACACTGTGCAGAGGACGCACTACACTAACTGTAAATACTGCAGCTGCCTGCGGTACTAATAGGAGCAGAAGAACACCACCAATTTTCTTCAGGTAGCTTTAGGTGCAAACTGCGCAGAGGACGTACTACACTAACTTGTAAATACTACAGCTGCCTGCTTTACTAATAGGATCAGAAGAACACCACCAATTTTCTTCAGGTAGCTTTAGGTGCACACTGTGCAGAGGACGCACTACACTAACTTGTATATATTACAGCTGCCTGCTTTACTAATAGGATCAGAAGAACACCACCAATTTTCTTTAGGTAGCTTTAGGTGCACACCGTGCAGGGGATGAACTACACTAACTTCTAAATACTACAGCTGCCTGCAGTACTAATAGGATCAGAAGAACACCACCAATTTTCTTCAGGTAGCTTTAGGTGCACGCTGTGCAGAGGACGCACTACACTAACTTGTAAATACTGAAACTGCCTGCGGTACTAATAGAATCAGAAGAACACCACTAATTTTCTTCAGGTAGCTTTAGGTGCACACTGTGCAGAGGACGCACTACACTAACTTGCAAATAATACAGCTGCCTGCCGTACTAATAGGATCAGAAGAACACCACCAATTTTGTTCAGGTAGCTTTAGGTGCACACTGAGCAGAGGACGCACTACACTAACTTCTAAATACTACAGCTGCCTGCGGTACTAATAGGATCAGAAGAACACCACCAATTTTCTTCAGGTTGCATTAGTTGCACACTGTGCAGAGGACGCACTACACTAAATTGTAAATACTAAATCTGCCTGCGGTACTAATAGGATCAGAATAACACCACCAATTTTCTTCAGGTAGCTTTAGGTGCACACTGTGCAGAAGATGCACCAAACTAACTTGTAGATACTACAGCTGCCTGCGGTACTAATAGGATCAGAAGAACACCACCAATTTTCTTCAGGTTGCTTTAGTTGCACACTGTGCAGAGGACGCACTACACTAACTTCTAAATACTACAGCTGCCTGCGGTACTAGTAGGATCAGAAGAACACAACCAATTTTCTTCAGGTAGCTCTAGGTGCACACTGTGCAGAGGACGCACTACACTAACTTGTAAATACTGCAGCTGCCTGCGGTACTAAAAGGATTAGAAGAACCCACCAATTTTCTTCAGGTAGCTTTAGGTGCCCACTGTGCAGAGGACGCACTACAGTAACTTGGAAATACTACAGCTGCCTGCAGTACTAATAGGATTTAGAAGAAAACCCCAATTTTGTTCAGGTAGCTTTAGGTGCACACTGTGCAGACGACACACTACACTAACTTGTAAATACTGCAGCTGCCTGCGGTACTAATAGGATCAGAAGAACACCACCAATTTTCTTCAGCTAGCTTTAGGTGCACACTGTGCAGAGGACGCACTACACTAAGTTGAATATATTACAGCTGCCTGCTTTACTAACAGGATTAGAAGAAAACCACCAATTTTCTTCAGGTAGCTTTAGGTGCACGCTGTGCAGAGAATGCACTACACTAACTTGTAAATACTGCAGCTGCCTGCGGTATTAAAAGGATTAGAAGAACACCACCAATTTTGTTCAGGTAGCTTTAGGTGCACACTGTGCAGAGGACACACTACACTAACTTGCAAATACTGCAGCAGCCAGTGGTACTGATAGGATCAGAAGAACACCACCAATTTTCTTTAGGTAGCTTTAGGTGCACGCTGTGCAGAGGACGCACTACAGTAACTTGTAAATACTACAGCTACCTGCAGTACTAATAGGATTTAGAAGAAAACCCCAATTTTCTTCAGGTAGCTTTAGGTGCACACTGTGCAGAGGACACACTACACTAACTTGAATATATTACAGCTGCCTGCTTTACTAACAGGATTAGAAGAACACCACCAATTTTCTTCAGGTAGCTTTAGGTGCATGCTGTGCAGAGAATGCACTACACTAACTTGTAAATACTGCAGCTGCCTGCGGTACTAAAAGGATTAGAAGAACACCACCAATTTTGATCAGGGAGCTTTAGGTGCACACTGTGCAGAGGACGCACTACACTAACTTGTAAATACTACAGCTGCCTGCGGTACTAATAGGATCAGAAGAACACCACCAATTTTGTTCAGGTAACTTTAGGTGCACACTGAGCAGAGGACGCACTACACTAACTTCTAAATACTACAGCTGCCTGCGGTACTAATATGATCAGAAGAACACCACCAATTTTCTTCAGGTTGCTTTAGTTGCACACTGTGCAGAGGACGCACTACACTAACTTCTAAATACTACAGCTGCCTGCGGTACTAGTTTGATCAGAAGAACACAACCAATTTTCTTCAGGTAGCTCTAGGTGCACACTGTGCAGAGGACGCACTACACTAACTTGTAAATACTGCAGCTGCCTGCGGTACTAAAAGGATTAGAAGAACCCACCAATTTTCTTCAGGTAGCTTTAGGTGCCCACTGTGCAGAGGACGCACTACAGTAACTTGTAAATACTACAGCTGCCTGCAGTACTAATAGGATTTAGAAGAAAACCCCAATTTTCTTCAGGTAGCTTTAGGTGCACACTGTGCAGAGGACACACTACACTAACTTGTAAATACTGCAGCTGCCTGCGGTACTAATAGGATCAGAAGAACACCACCAATTTTCTTCAGGTAGCTTTAGGTGCACATGGTGCAGAGGACGCACTACACTAACTGTAAATACTGCAGCTGCCTGCGGTACTAATAGGAGCAGAAGAACACCACCAATTTTCTTCAGGTAACTTTAGGTCCACACTGTGCAGAGGACGTACTACACTAACTTGTAAATACTACAGCTGCCTGCTTTACTAATAGGATCAGAAGAACACCACCAATTTTCTTCAGGTAGCTTTAGGTGCACACTGAGCAGAGGACGCACTACACTAACTTCTAAATACTACAGCTGCCTGCGGTACTAATAGGATCAGAAGAACACCAGCAATTTTCTTCAGGTAGCTTTAGTTGCACACTGTGCAGAGGACGCACTACACTAACTTGTAAATACTGCAGCTGCATGCGGTACTAAAAGGATTAGAAGAACCCACCAATTTTCTTCAGGTGGCTTTAGGTGCCCCCTGTGCAGAGGACGCACTACAGTAACTTGTAAATACTACAGCTGCCTGCAGTACTAATAGGATTTAGAAGAACACCATCAATTTTCTTCAGGTAGCTTTAGGTGCACACTGTGCAGAGGACACACTACACTAACTTGTAAATACTGCAGCTGCCTGCTTTACTAATAGGATCAAAACAACACCAACAATTTTTTTCACGTAGCTTTAGGTGCACACTGTGCAGAGGAAGCAATACACTAACTTGTAAATACTACAGCTGCCTGCCGTACTAATAGGATCAGAAGAACACCACCAATTCTGTTCAGGTAGCTTTAGGTGCACACTGTGCAGAGGACGCACTACACTAACTTCTAAATACTACAGCTGCCTGTGGTACTAATAGGATCAGAAGAACACCACCAATTTTCTTCAGGTAGCTTTAGTTGCACACTGTGCAGAGGACGCACTACACTAACTTGTAAATACTATGGCTGCCTGCGGTACTAATAGGATTAGAAGAACACCACCAATTTTCTTCAGGTAGCTTTTGGTGCACACTGTGCAGAGGACGCACTACACTAACTGTAAATACTGCAGCTGCCTGCGGTACTAATAGGATCAGAAGAACACCACCAATTTTCTTCAGGTAGCTCTAGGTTCACACTGTGCAGAGGACGCACTACACTAACTTGAATATATGAATATATTACAGCTGCCTGCTTTACTAATAGGATCAGAAGAACACCACCAATTTTCTTCAGGTAGCTTTAGGTGCACGCTGTGCAGAGGACGCACTACACTAACTTGTAAATACTGCAGCTGCCTGCAGTACTAAAAGGATTAGAAGAACCCACCAATTTTCTTCAGGTAGCTTTAGGTGCTCACGGTGCAGAGGACGCACTACAGTAACTTGTAAATACTAAAGCTGCCTGCAGTACTAATAGGATTTAGAAGAACACTACCAATTTTCTTCAGGTAGCTTTAGGTGCACACTGTGCAGAGGACACACTACACTAACTTCTAAATACAGCAGCTGCATGCGGTACTAAAAGGATTAGAAGTCACGTGGTGTGACGCAACGCGTCAGGGTAGGAGGAGTCAGGTGACAACGCTTCTCGGGGACGGCCGAACCCGGAAGCTTTACACATCCACTGATCGCTGTGTTTTTAAATGTAAGTTACTCTATTTTTTCAATAAATTTGCATTGAATTACTACACCATGAGACCTCTCCTTTGTTCCTAAATAACTGCTGGGAGTGCTGGGATTGCTGTGAGCTGCGGCAGAGAGACAGACCCATTGATGCTAAGGAGGCGCTTCATGAGATACATCCTCTCCTAGAAAATTTATCCGCTCTACTTGGCCCATTTGGGGGCCGCTGCTGGAGGTGAGAGGCTGGGGGGAACAGTGGGGAGATGCACTAGAACGTGCATAGAAGAAAAATACGAGTCATTGCACAATTTGCACTTTACTCAAAGACTGTCACCTGTGGAAATCACTTATCACGATTGCACTTGTTGGATGGACTAACTGCACTATTGTCACTATTTGGGACAGCATCTCTATTGTGGGATTATCTGTCCTATTGTACTCAAATTTTTATTTACCTATACTGTATTAGAATGTTTATGATGTTATGACTGCATTACTATATTGTGGATTATATGTAAAAATATTTTCTACTTAGGGATTTTTTGCACTTTATATCAGTCCATTATATTGGTTCACTTAGAAGATTCACCTATTTCTGATATCAGCACTAGAAAATATTTGATTTTCAGCTGGCACTTGCGGCACATTGTTAACTTCGTTTATGATTAAGGATTTTGGTTGTTCAGTTATTTTGGGAAGCTAGTTTATTCACAGGTCTATTTTTTATTTGCCACTTGATGTGAGGTGGCTTGTACAGTTTATATTTAATTTTCTGAGCACTGAGACAGCTTATATTTTATTGACTATTTCAATTACTGGTATTTATTTACCCATCTTCACTTTTTGATCAACCCATGTATGGTGACATCTTCTTTAAAGTCTATATATTGTTTCCTAGCATTGATTACAGGGGGTGGAGCCCACCCTACCAACTTCATCCTATATCCTAGATAAGTCTAGTTGTGATTTTGGATTAGCTGTTTGTTACTGATTGATGGAGTAGCGCCACACATCTCTATTTAATAAAAGGATTAGAAGAACCCACCAATTTTCTTCAGGTAGCTTTAGGTGCCCACTGTGCAGGGGATGCACTACACTAACTTGTAAATACTACAGCTGCCTGCAGTACTAATAGGATCAGAAGAACACCACCAATTTTCTTCAGGTAGCTTTAGGTGTACACTGTGCAGAGGACGCACTACACTAACTTGTAAATACTATGGCTGCCTGTGGTACTAATAGGAGTAGAAGAACACCACCAATTTTGTTCAGGTAGCTTTAGGTGCACACTGTGCAGAGGATGCACTACACTAACTTGTAAATACTGAAACTGCCTGGGGTACTAATAGGATCAGAAGAACACCACCAATTTTCTTCAGGTAGCTTTAGTTGCACACTGTGCAGAGGAAACACTACACTAACTTTTAAATACTACAGCTGCCTGCGGTACTAATAGGATCAGAAGAACGCCAGCAATTTTCTTCAGGTAGCTTTAGGTGCACACTGATCAGAGGACGCACTACACTAACTTCTAAATACTACAGCTGCCTGCGGAACTAATAGGATCAGAAGAATACCAGCAATTTTCTTCAGGTAGCTTTAGTTGCACACTGTGCAGAGGACGCACTACACTAACTTCTAAATACTACAGCTGCCTGCCGTACTAATAGGATCAGAAGAACACCACCAATTTTGTTCAGGTAGCTTTAGGTGCACACTGAGCAGAGGACGCACTACACTAACTTGTAAATACTGAAACTGCCTGCGGTACTAATAGGATCAGAACACCACCAATTTTCTTCAGGTAGCTTTAGGTGCACACTGTGCA
This sequence comes from Aquarana catesbeiana, assembly GCF_042186555.1. Classification (NCBI taxonomy): domain Eukaryota; kingdom Metazoa; phylum Chordata; class Amphibia; order Anura; family Ranidae; genus Aquarana; species Aquarana catesbeiana. Next base: position 292,647,382 of record NC_133328.1, read on the forward strand.
GAGGACGCACTACACTAACTTGTAAATACTACAGCTGCCTGCCGTACTAATAGGATCAGAAGAACACCACCAATTTTGTTCAGGTAGCTTTAGGTGCACACTGAGCAGAGGACGCAGTACACTAACTTCTAAATACTACAGCTGCCTTCGGTACTAATATGATCAGAAGAACACCACCAATTTTCTTCAGGTTGCTTTAGTTGCACACTGTGCAGAGGACGCACTACAGTAACTTGTAAATACTACAGCTGCCTGCAGTACTAATAGGATTTAGAAGAAAACCCAAATTTTCTTCAGGTAGCTTTAGGTACACACTGTGCAGAGGACACACTACACTAACTTGTAAATACTGCAGCTGCCTGCGGTACTAATAGGATCAGAAGAGCACCACCAATTTTCTTCAGCTAGCTTTAGGTGCACACTGTGCAGAGGACGCACTACACTAACTTGAATATATTACAGCTGCCTGCTTTACTAACAGCATTAGAAGAACACCACCAATTTTCTTCAGGTAGCATTAGGTGCACGCTGTGCAGAGAATGCACTACACTAACTTGTAAATACTGCAGCTGCCTGCGGTACCAAAAGGATTAGAAGAACACCACCAATTTTGTTCAGGGAGCTTTAGGTGCACACTGTGCAGAGGACACACTACACTAACTTGTAAATACTGCAGCAGCCAGTGGTACTGATAGGATCTGAAGAACACCACCAATTTTCTTCAGGTAGCTTTAGGTGCACGCTGTGCAGAGGACGCACTGCACTAACTTTTAAATACTACAGCTGCCTGCGGTACTAATAGGATCAGAAGAACACCACCAATTTTCTTCAGGTTGCTTTAGTTGCACACTGTGCAGAGGACGCACTACACTAACTTGTAAATACTGCAGCTGCCTGCGGTATTAAAAGGATTAGGAGAACACCACCAATTTTGTTCAGGTAGCTTTAGGTGCACACTGTGCAGAGGACACACTACACTAACTAGTAAATACTGCAGCAGCCTGTGGTACTGATAGGATAAGAAGAACACCACCAATTTTCTTCAGGTAGCTTTAGGTGCACACAGTGCAGGGGATGCACTACACTAAATTGTAAATACTGCAGCTGCCTGCAGTACTAATAGGTTCAGAAGAACACCACCAATTTACTTCAGGTAGCTTTAGGTGCACGCTTTGCAGAGGACGCACTACACTAACTTGTAAATACTATGGCTGCCTGTGGTAATAATAGGATTAGAAGAACACCACCAATTTTGTTCAGTTAGCTTTAGGTGCACACTGTGCAGAGGACGCACTACACTAACTTGTAAATACTGAAACTGCCTGCGGTACTAATAGGATCAGAAGAACACCACCAATTTTCTTCAGGTAGCTTTAGGTGCACACTGTGCAGAGGACGCACTACACTAACTTGTAAATACTACAGCTGCCTGCCGTACTAATAGGATCAGAAGAACACCACCAATTTTGTTCAGGTAGCTTTAGGTGCACACTGAGCAGAGGACGCACTACACTAACTTCTAAATATTACAGCTGCCTGCGGTACTAATATGATCAGAAGAACACCACCAATTTTCTTCAGGTTGCTTTAGTTGCACACTGTGCAGAGGACGCACTACACTAACTTCTAAATACTACAGCTGCCTGCGGTACTAGTAGAATCAGAAGAACACAACCAATTTTCTTCAGGTAGCTCTAGGTGCACACTGTGCAGAGGACGCACTACACTAACTTGTAAATACTGCAGCTGCCTGCGGTACTAAAAGGATTAGAAGAACCCACCAATTTTCTTCAGGTAGCTTTAGGTGCCCACTGTGCAGAGGACACACTACAGTAACTTGTAAATACTACAGCTGCCTGCAGTACTAATAGGATTTAGAAGAAAACCCCAATTTTCTTCAGGTAGCTTTAGGTGCACACTGTGCAGAGGACACACTACACTAACTTCTAAATACTGCAGCTGCCTGCGGTACTAATAGGATCAGAAGAACACCACCAATTTTCTTCAGCTAGCTTTAGGTGCACACTGTGCAGAGGACGCACTACACTAACTTGAATATATTACAGCTGCCTGCTTTACTAACAGGATTAGAAGAACACCACCAATCAATTTTCTTCAGGTAGCTTTAGGTGCACGCTGTGCAGAGAATGCGCTACACTAACTTGTAAATACTGCAGCTGCCTGCGGTACTAAAAGGATTAGAAGAAAACCACCAATTTTGTTCAGGGAACTTTAGGTGCACACTGTGCAGAGGACACACTACACTAACTTGTAAATACTGCAGCAGCCAGTGGTACTGATAGGATCTGAAGAACAACACCAATTTTCTTCAGGTAGCTTTAGGTGCACGCTGTGCAGAGGACGCACTACACTAACTTGTAAATACTGTAACTGCCTGCGGTACTAATAGGATCAGAAGAAAACCACCAATTTTCTTCAGGTAGCTTGAGGTGCACACTGTGCAGAGGACGCACTACACTAACTTGTAAATACTACAGCCACCTGCCGTACTAATAGGATCAGAAGAACACCACCAATTTTGTTCAGGTAGCTTTAGGTGCACACTGAGCAGAGGACGCACTACACTAACTTCTAAATACTACAGCTGCCTGCGGTAGTAATAGGATCAGAAGAACACCACCAATTTTCTTCAGGTTGCTTTAGTTGCACACTGTGCAGAGGACGCACTACACTAACTTCTAAATACTACAGCTGCCTGCGGTACTAGTAGGATCAGAAGAACACATCCAATTTTCTTCAGGTAGCTCTAGGTGCACACGGTGCAGAGGACGCACTACACTAACTTGTAAATACTGCAGCTGCCTGCGGTACTAAAAGGATTAGAAGAACCCACCAATTTTCTTCAGGTAGCTTTAGGTGCCCACTGTGCAGAGGACGCACTACAGTAACTTGTAAATACTACAGCTGCCTGCAGTACTAATAGGATTTAGAAGAAAACCCCAATTTTCTTCAGGTAGCTTTAGGTGCACACTGTGCAGAGGACACACTACACTAACTTGAATATATTACAGCTGCCTGCTTTACTAACAGGATTAGAAGAACACCACCAATTTTCTTCAGGTAGCTTTAGGTGCATGCTGTGCAGAGAATGCACTACACTAACTTGTAAATACTGCAGCTGCCTGCGGTACTAAAAGGATTAGAAGAACACCACCAATTTTGATCAGGGAGCTTTAGGTGCACACTGTGCAGAGGACGCACTACACTAACTTGTAAATACTACAGCTGCCTGCCGTACTAATAGGATCAGAAGAACACCACCAATTTTGTTCAGGTAACTTTAGGTGCACACTGAGCAGAGGACGCACTACACTAACTTCTAAATACTACAGCTGCCTGCGGTACTAATATGATCAGAAGAACACCACCAATTTTCTTCAGGTTGCTTTAGTTGCACACTGTGCAGAGGACGCACTACACTAACTTCTAAATACTACAGCTGCCTGCGGTACTAGTTTGATCAGAAGAACACAACCAATTTTCTTCAGGTAGCTCTAGGTGCACACTGTGCAGAGGACGCACTACACTAACTTGTAAATACTGCAGCTGCCTGCGGTACTAAAAGGATTAGAAGAACCCACCAATTTTCTTCAGGGAGCTTTAGGTGCCCACTGTGCAGAGGACGCACTACAGTAACTTGTAAATACTACAGCTGCCTGCAGTACTAATAGGATTTAGAAGAAAACCCCAATTTTCTTCAGGTAGCTTTAGGTGCACACTGTGCAGAGGACACACTACACTAACTTGTAAATACTGCAGCTGCCTGCGGTACTAATAGGATCAGAAGAACACCACCAATTTTCTTCAGCTAGCTTTAGGTGCACACTGTGCAGAGGACGCACTACACTAACTTGAATATATTACAGCTGCCTGCTTTACTAACAGGATTAGAAGAACACCACCAATTTTCTTCAGGTAGCTTTAGGTGCACGCTGTGCAGAGAATGCACTACACTAACTTGTAAATACTGCAGCTGCCTGCGGTACTAAAAGGATTAGAAGAACACCACCAATTTTGTTCAGGGAGCTTTAGGTGCACACTGTGCAGAGGACACACTACACTAACTTGTAAATACTGCAGCAGCCAGTGGTACTGATAGGATCTGAAGAACACCACCAATTTTCTTCAGGTAGCTTTAGGTGCACGCTGTGCAGAGGACGCACTACACTAACTTGTAAATACTGAAACTGCCTGCGGTACTAATAGGATCAGAAGAACACCACCAATTTTCTTCAGGTAGCTTTAGGTGGACACTGTGCAGAGGACGCACTACACTAACTTGTAAATACTACAGCCACCTGCCGTACTAATAGGATCAGAAGAACACCACCAATTTTGTTCAGGTAGCTTTAGGTGCACACTGTGCAGAGGACGCACTACACTAACTGTAAATACTGCAGCTGCCTGCGGTACTAATAGGAGCAGAAGAACACCACCAATTTTCTTCAGGTAGCTTTAGGTGCAAACTGCGCAGAGGACGTACTACACTAACTTGTAAATACTACAGCTGCCTGCTTTACTAATAGGATCAGAAGAACACCACCAATTTTCTTCAGGTAGCTTTAGGTGCACACTGTGCAGAGGACGCACTACACTAACTTGTATATATTACAGCTGCCTGCTTTACTAATAGGATCAGAAGAACACCACCAATTTTCTTTAGGTAGCTTTAGGTGCACACCGTGCAGGGGATGAACTACACTAACTTCTAAATACTACAGCTGCCTGCAGTACTAATAGGATCAGAAGAACACCACCAATTTTCTTCAGGTAGCTTTAGGTGCACGCTGTGCAGAGGACGCACTACACTAACTTGTAAATGCTATGGCTGCCTGCGGTACTAATAGGATTAGAAGAACACCACCAATTTTTTTCAGGTAGCTTTAGGTGCACACTGTGCAGAGGACGCACTACACTAACTTGTAAATACTGAAACTGCCTGCGGTACTAATAGAATCAGAAGAACACCACTAATTTTCTTCAGGTAGCTTTAGGTGCACACTGTGCAGAGGACGCACTACACTAACTTGCAAATAATACAGCTGCCTGCCGTACTAATAGGATCAGAAGAACACCACCAATTTTGTTCAGGTAGCTTTAGGTGCACACTGAGCAGAGGACGCACTACACTAACTTCTAAATACTACAGCTGCCTGCGGTACTAATAGGATCAGAAGAACACCACCAATTTTCTTCAGGTTGCATTAGTTGCACACTGTGCAGAGGACGCACTACACTAAATTGTAAATACTAAATCTGCCTGCGGTACTAATAGGATCAGAATAACACCACCAATTTTCTTCAGGTAGCTTTAGGTGCACACTGTGCAGAAGATGCACCAAACTAACTTGTAGATACTACAGCTGCCTGCGGTACTAATAGGATCAGAAGAACACCACCAATTTTCTTCAGGTTGCTTTAGTTGCACACTGTGCAGAGGACGCACTACACTAACTTCTAAATACTACAGCTGCCTGCGGTACTAGTAGGATCAGAAGAACACAACCAATTTTCTTCAGGTAGCTCTAGGTGCACACTGTGCAGAGGACGCACTACACTAACTTGTAAATACTGCAGCTGCCTGCGGTACTAAAAGGATTAGAAGAACCCACCAATTTTCTTCAGGTAGCTTTAGGTGCCCACTGTGCAGAGGACGCACTACAGTAACTTGTAAATACTACAGCTGCCTGCAGTACTAATAGGATTTAGAAGAAAACCCCAATTTTCTTCAGGTAGCTTTAGGTGCACACTGTGCAGAGGACACACTACACTAACTTGTAAATACTGCAGCTGCCTGCGGTACTAATAGGATCAGAAGAACACCACCAATTTTCTTCAGCTAGCTTTAGGTGCACACTGTGCAGAGGACGCACTACACTAACTTGAATATATTACAGCTGCCTGCTTTACTAACAGGATTAGAAGAACACCACCAATTTTCTTCAGGTAGCTTTAGGTTCACGCTGTGCAGAGAATGCACTACACTAACTTGTAAATACTGCAGCTGCCTGCGGTACTAAAAGGATTAGAAGAACACCACCAATTTTGTTCAGGGAGCTTTAGGTGCACACTGTGCAGAGGACACACTACACTAACTTGTAAATACTGCAGCAGCCAGTGGTACTGATAGGATCTGAAGAACACCACCAATTTTCTTCAGGTAGCTTTAGGTGCACGCTGTGCAGAGGACGCACTACACTAACTTGTAAATACTGAAACTGCCTGCGGTACTAATAGGATCAGAAGAACACCACCAATTTTCTTCAGGTAGCTTTAGGTGGACACTGTGCAGAGGACGCACTACACTAACTTGTAAATACTACAGCCACCTGCCGTACTAATAGGATCAGAAGAACACCACCAATTTTGTTCAGGTAGCTTTAGGTGCACACTGTGCAGAGGACGCACTACACTAACTGTAAATACTGCAGCTGCCTGCGGTACTAATAGGAGCAGAAGAACACCACCAATTTTCTTCAGGTAGCTTTAGGTGCAAACTGCGCAGAGGACGTACTACACTAACTTGTAAATACTACAGCTGCCTGCTTTACTAATAGGATCAGAAGAACACCACCAATTTTCTTCAGGTAGCTTTAGGTGCACACTGTGCAGAGGACGCACTACACTAACTTGTATATATTACAGCTGCCTGCTTTACTAATAGGATCAGAAGAACACCACCAATTTTCTTTAGGTAGCTTTAGGTGCACACCGTGCAGGGGATGAACTACACTAACTTCTAAATACTACAGCTGCCTGCAGTACTAATAGGATCAGAAGAACACCACCAATTTTCTTCAGGTAGCTTTAGGTGCACGCTGTGCAGAGGACGCACTACACTAACTTGTAAATACTGAAACTGCCTGCGGTACTAATAGAATCAGAAGAACACCACTAATTTTCTTCAGGTAGCTTTAGGTGCACACTGTGCAGAGGACGCACTACACTAACTTGCAAATAATACAGCTGCCTGCCGTACTAATAGGATCAGAAGAACACCACCAATTTTGTTCAGGTAGCTTTAGGTGCACACTGAGCAGAGGACGCACTACACTAACTTCTAAATACTACAGCTGCCTGCGGTACTAATAGGATCAGAAGAACACCACCAATTTTCTTCAGGTTGCATTAGTTGCACACTGTGCAGAGGACGCACTACACTAAATTGTAAATACTAAATCTGCCTGCGGTACTAATAGGATCAGAATAACACCACCAATTTTCTTCAGGTAGCTTTAGGTGCACACTGTGCAGAAGATGCACCAAACTAACTTGTAGATACTACAGCTGCCTGCGGTACTAATAGGATCAGAAGAACACCACCAATTTTCTTCAGGTTGCTTTAGTTGCACACTGTGCAGAGGACGCACTACACTAACTTCTAAATACTACAGCTGCCTGCGGTACTAGTAGGATCAGAAGAACACAACCAATTTTCTTCAGGTAGCTCTAGGTGCACACTGTGCAGAGGACGCACTACACTAACTTGTAAATACTGCAGCTGCCTGCGGTACTAAAAGGATTAGAAGAACCCACCAATTTTCTTCAGGTAGCTTTAGGTGCCCACTGTGCAGAGGACGCACTACAGTAACTTGTAAATACTACAGCTGCCTGCAGTACTAATAGGATTTAGAAGAAAACCCCAATTTTGTTCAGGTAGCTTTAGGTGCACACTGTGCAGACGACACACTACACTAACTTGTAAATACTGCAGCTGCCTGCGGTACTAATAGGATCAGAAGAACACCACCAATTTTCTTCAGCTAGCTTTAGGTGCACACTGTGCAGAGGACGCACTACACTAAGTTGAATATATTACAGCTGCCTGCTTTACTAACAGGATTAGAAGAAAACCACCAATTTTCTTCAGGTAGCTTTAGGTGCACGCTGTGCAGAGAATGCACTACACTAACTTGTAAATACTGCAGCTGCCTGCGGTATTAAAAGGATTAGAAGAACACCACCAATTTTGTTCAGGTAGCTTTAGGTGCACACTGTGCAGAGGACACACTACACTAACTTGCAAATACTGCAGCAGCCAGTGGTACTGATAGGATCAGAAGAACACCACCAATTTTCTTTAGGTAGCTTTAGGTGCACGCTGTGCAGAGGACGCACTACAGTAACTTGTAAATACTACAGCTACCTGCAGTACTAATAGGATTTAGAAGAAAACCCCAATTTTCTTCAGGTAGCTTTAGGTGCACACTGTGCAGAGGACACACTACACTAACTTGTAAATACTGCAGCTGCCTGCGGTACTAATAGGATCAGAAGAACACCATCAATTTTCTTCAGGTAGCTTTAGGTGCACACTGTGCAGAGGACGCACTACACTAACTTGTAAATACTACAGCTGCCTGCTTTACTAATAGGATCAGAAGAACACCACCAATTTTCTTCAGGTAGCTTTAGGTGCACGCTGTGCAGAGGACACACTACACTAACTTGTAAATACTACAACTGCCTGCGGTACTAATAGGATCAGAAGTACACCACCAATTTTCTTCAGGTAGCTTTAGGTGCACACTGTGCAGAGGACGCACTACACTAACTTGTATATATTACAGCTGCCTGCTTTACTAATAGGATCAGAAGAACACCACCAATTTTCTTCAGGTAGCTTTAGGTGCACGCTGTGCAGAAGACGCACTACATTAACTTGTAAATACTGCAGCTGCCTGTGGTACTAAAAGGATTAGAGGAACACCACCAATTTTCTTCAGGTAGCTTTAGGTGCCCACTGTGCAGAGGACCCACTACACTAACTTGTAAATACTGCAGCTGCCTGCGGTACTAATAGGATCAGAAGAACACCATCAATTTTCTTCAGGTAGCTTTAGGTGCACACTGTGCAGAGGACGCACTACACTAACTTGTATATATTACAGCTGCCTGCTTTACTAATAGGATCAGAAGAACACCACCAATTTTCTTCAGGTAGCTTTAGGTGCACGCTGTGCAGAGGACGCACTACACTAACTTGTAAATACTGCAGCTGCCTGCAGTACTAAAAGGATTAGAAGAACACCACCAATTTTTTTCAGGTAGCTTTCGGTGCCCACTGTGCAGAGGACGCACTCAGTAACTTGTAAATACTACAGCTGCCTGCAGTACTAATAGGATTTAGAAGAACACCACCAATTTTCTTCAGGTAGCTTTAGGTGCACACTGTGCAAAGGACGCACTACACTAACTTGTATAAATTACAGCTGCCTGCTTTACTAATAGGATCAGAAGAACACCACCAAATTTCTCAGGTAGCTTTAGGTGCACGCTGTGCAGAGGACACACTACACTAACTTGTAAATACTGCAGCTGCCTGAGGTGCTAAAAGGATTAGAAGAACACCACCAATTTTGTTCAGGTAGCTTTAGGTGCACACTGTGCAGAGGACGCACTACACTAACTTCTAAATACTACAGCTGCCTGCGGTACTAATAGGATCAGAAGAACACCACCAATTTTCTTCAGGTAGCTTTAGTTGCACACCGTGCAGAGGACACACTACACTAACTTGTAAATACTGCAGCTGCTTGCGGTACTAATAGGAGCAGAAGAACACCACCAATTTTCTTCAGGTAGCTTTAAGTGCACACTGCGCAGAGGACGTACTACACTAACTTGTAAATACTACAGCTGCCTGCTTTACTAATAGGATCAGAAGAACACCACTAATTTTCTTCAGGTAGCTTTAGGTGCACGCTGTGCAGAGGACGCACTACACTAACTTGTAAATACTACAGCTGCCTGCCATACTAATAGGATCAAAGTAACACCACCAATTTTGTTCAGGTAGATTTAGGTGCACACTGTGCTGAGGACGCACTACACTAACTTCTAAATACTACAGCTGCCTGCAGTACTAATAGGATCAGAAGAACACCACCAATTTTCTTCAGGTAGCTTTAGTTTCACACTGTGCAGAGGACACACTACACTAACTTGTAAATACTATATCTGCCTGCGGTACTAATAGGATTAGAAGAACACCACCAATTTTCTTCAGGTAGCTTTAGGTGCCCACTGTGCAGAGGACGCACTACACTAACTTGTAAATACTGCAGCTGCCTGCGGTACTAATAGGATCAGAAGTACACCACCAATTTTCTTCAGGTAGCTTTAGGTGCACACTGTGCAGAGGACGCACTACACTAACTTGTAAATACTACAGCTGCCTGCCGTACTAATAGGATCAGAAGAACACCACCAATTTTGTTCAGGTAGCTTTAGGTGCACACTGTGCAGAGGACGCACTACACTAACTTGTATATATTACAGCTGCCTGCTTTACTAATAGGATCAGAAGAACACCACCAATTTTTTTTCAGGTAGCTTTAGGTGCCCACTGTGCAGAGGACACACTACACTAACTTGTAAATACTGCAGCTGCCTGCGCTACTAATAGGATCAGGAGAACGCCACCAATTTTCTTCAGGTAGCTTTAGGTGCACACTGTGCAGAGGACGCACTACACTAACTTGTAAATACTGCAGCTGCCTGGGGTGCTAAAAGGATTAGAAGAACACCACCAATTTTGTTCAGGTAGCTTTAGGTGCACACTGTGCAGAGGACGCACTACACTAACTTCTAAATACTACAGCTGCCTGCGGTAGCTTTAGTTGCACACCGTGCAGAGGACACACTACACTAACTTGTAAATACTGCAGCTGCCTGCGGTACAAATAGGAGCAGAAGAACACCACCAATTTTCTTCAGGTAGCTTTAGGTGCACGCTGTGCAGAGGACGCACTACACTAACTTGTAAATACTACAGCTGCCTGCCATACTAATAGGATCAGAATAACACCACCAATTTTGTTCAGGTAGATTTAGGTGCACACATTGCAGAGGACGCACTACACTAACTTCTAAATACTACAGCTGCCTGCGGTACTAATAGGATCAGAAGAACACCACCAATTTTCTTCAGGTAGCTTTAGTTTCACACTGTGCAGAGGACACACTACATTAACTTGTAAATACTATGGCTGCCTGCGGTACTAATAGGATTAGAAGAACACCACCAATTTTCTTCAGGTAGCTTTAGGTGCCCACTGTGCAGAGGACGCACTACACTAACTTGTAAATACTGCAGCTGCCTGCGGTACTAATAGGATCAGAAGTACACCACCAATTTTCTTCAGGTAGCTTTAGGTGCACACTGTGCAGAGGACGCACTACACTAACTTGTAAATACTACAGCTACCTGCAGTACTAATAGGATTTAGAAGAAAACCCCAATTTTCTTCAGGTAGCTTTAGGTGCACACTGTGCAGAGGACACACTACACTAACTTGTAAATACTGCAGCTGCCTGCGGTACTAATAGGATCAGAAGAACACCATCAATTTTCTTCAGGTAGCTTTAGGTGCACACTGTGCAGAGGACGCACTACACTAACTTGTAAATACTACAGCTGCCTGCTTTACTAATAGGATCAGAAGAACACCACCAATTTTCTTCAGGTAGCTTTAGGTGCACGCTGTGCAGAGGACACACTACACTAACTTGTAAATACTACAACTGCCTGCGGTACTAATAGGATCAGAAGTACACCACCAATTTTCTTCAGGTAGCTTTAGGTGCACACTGTGCAGAGGACGCACTACACTAACTTGTATATATTACAGCTGCCTGCTTTACTAATAGGATCAGAAGAACACCACCAATTTTCTTCAGGTAGCTTTAGGTGCACGCTGTGCAGAAGACGCACTACATTAACTTGTAAATACTGCAGCTGCCTGTGGTACTAAAAGGATTAGAGGAACACCACCAATTTTCTTCAGGTAGCTTTAGGTGCCCACTGTGCAGAGGACCCACTACACTAACTTGTAAATACTGCAGCTGCCTGCGGTACTAATAGGATCAGAAGAACACCATCAATTTTCTTCAGGTAGCTTTAGGTGCACACTGTGCAGAGGACGCACTACACTAACTTGTATATATTACAGCTGCCTGCTTTACTAATAGGATCAGAAGAACACCACCAATTTTCTTCAGGTAGCTTTAGGTGCACGCTGTGCAGAGGACGCACTACACTAACTTGTAAATACTGCAGCTGCCTGCAGTACTAAAAGGATTAGAAGAACACCACCAATTTTTTTCAGGTAGCTTTCGGTGCCCACTGTGCAGAGGACGCACTCAGTAACTTGTAAATACTACAGCTGCCTGCAGTACTAATAGGATTTAGAAGAACACCACCAATTTTCTTCAGGTAGCTTTAGGTGCACACTGTGCAAAGGACGCACTACACTAACTTGTATAAATTACAGCTGCCTGCTTTACTAATAGGATCAGAAGAACACCACCAAATTTCTCAGGTAGCTTTAGGTGCACGCTGTGCAGAGGACACACTACACTAACTTGTAAATACTGCAGCTGCCTGAGGTGCTAAAAGGATTAGAAGAACACCACCAATTTTGTTCAGGTAGCTTTAGGTGCACACTGTGCAGAGGACGCACTACACTAACTTCTAAATACTACAGCTGCCTGCGGTACTAATAGGATCAGAAGAACACCACCAATTTTCTTCAGGTAGCTTTAGTTGCACACCGTGCAGAGGACACACTACACTAACTTGTAAATACTGCAGCTGCTTGCGGTACTAATAGGAGCAGAAGAACACCACCAATTTTCTTCAGGTAGCTTTAAGTGCACACTGCGCAGAGGACGTACTACACTAACTTGTAAATACTACAGCTGCCTGCTTTACTAATAGGATCAGAAGAACACCACTAATTTTCTTCAGGTAGCTTTAGGTGCACGCTGTGCAGAGGACGCACTACACTAACTTGTAAATACTACAGCTGCCTGCCATACTAATAGGATCAAAGTAACACCACCAATTTTGTTCAGGTAGATTTAGGTGCACACTGTGCTGAGGACGCACTACACTAACTTCTAAATACTACAGCTGCCTGCAGTACTAATAGGATCAGAAGAACACCACCAATTTTCTTCAGGTAGCTTTAGTTTCACACTGTGCAGAGGACACACTACACTAACTTGTAAATACTATATCTGCCTGCGGTACTAATAGGATTAGAAGAACACCACCAATTTTCTTCAGGTAGCTTTAGGTGCCCACTGTGCAGAGGACGCACTACACTAACTTGTAAATACTGCAGCTGCCTGCGGTACTAATAGGATCAGAAGTACACCACCAATTTTCTTCAGGTAGCTTTAGGTGCACACTGTGCAGAGGACGCACTACACTAACTTGTAAATACTACAGCTGCCTGCCGTACTAATAGGATCAGAAGAACACCACCAATTTTGTTCAGGTAGCTTTAGGTGCACACTGTGCAGAGGACGCACTACACTAACTTGTATATATTACAGCTGCCTGCTTTACTAATAGGATCAGAAGAACACCACCAATTTTTTTTCAGGTAGCTTTAGGTGCCCACTGTGCAGAGGACACACTACACTAACTTGTAAATACTGCAGCTGCCTGCGCTACTAATAGGATCAGGAGAACGCCACCAATTTTCTTCAGGTAGCTTTAGGTGCACACTGTGCAGAGGACGCACTACACTAACTTGTAAATACTGCAGCTGCCTGGGGTGCTAAAAGGATTAGAAGAACACCACCAATTTTGTTCAGGTAGCTTTAGGTGCACACTGTGCAGAGGACGCACTACACTAACTTCTAAATACTACAGCTGCCTGCGGTAGCTTTAGTTGCACACCGTGCAGAGGACACACTACACTAACTTGTAAATACTGCAGCTGCCTGCGGTACAAATAGGAGCAGAAGAACACCACCAATTTTCTTCAGGTAGCTTTAGGTGCACGCTGTGCAGAGGACGCACTACACTAACTTGTAAATACTACAGCTGCCTGCCATACTAATAGGATCAGAATAACACCACCAATTTTGTTCAGGTAGATTTAGGTGCACACATTGCAGAGGACGCACTACACTAACTTCTAAATACTACAGCTGCCTGCGGTACTAATAGGATCAGAAGAACACCACCAATTTTCTTCAGGTAGCTTTAGTTTCACACTGTGCAGAGGACACACTACATTAACTTGTAAATACTATGGCTGCCTGCGGTACTAATAGGATTAGAAGAACACCACCAATTTTCTTCAGGTAGCTTTAGGTGCCCACTGTGCAGAGGACGCACTACACTAACTTGTAAATACTGCAGCTGCCTGCGGTACTAATAGGATCAGAAGTACACCACCAATTTTCTTCAGGTAGCTTTAGGTGCACACTGTGCAGAGGACGCACTACACTAACTTGTAAATACTACAGCTGCCTGCCGTACTAATAGGATCAGAAGAACACCACCAATTTTGTTCAGGTAGCTTTAGGTGCACGCTGTGCAGAGGACGCACTACACTAACTTGTAAATACTGAAACTGCCTGCGGTACTAATAGAATCAGAAGAACACCACTAATTTTCTTCAGGTAGCTTTAGGTGCCCACTGTGCAGAGGACACACTACACTAACTTGTAAATACTGCAGCTGCCTGCGGTACTAATAGGATCAGGAGAACGCCACCAATTTTCTTCAGGTAGCTTTAGGTGCACACTGTGCAGAGGGCGCACTACACCAACTGTAAATACTGTAGCTAATAGGGTTAATAGGATCAGAAAAACACCAGCAATTTTCTTCAGGTAGCTGTAAATAATGAAAAAACACCTGCCTGCCTGTGAGTAGGAGAGAAGAGAATAATAGGAAAGGATCTAGCTAAACTGAATACAGTGTATATATATATATATACAACACCTAGGATGCATATATATACACAATACACTGTAAGTGCAGCTAACTGACTCGCCTGCCTACTCTATCTAACTTAAATCAAATTACACTGTCTCTCTCTCTATCTCTCTCTCAACGCCGGAACACACTACACAGGGCCGTCATGCAGGCGGCCTTATATAGTGTGGGGCGTGTGCTAAACCCACTGAGTAGGGATGAGTTTCGAGTTCGAGTCGAACTCATGTTCGACTCGAATGTCGGCTGTTCCACAGTTCGCCGAACAGTGAACAATTTGTAGTGTTTGCGGCAAATTCGAAAGCCGCGGAACACCCTTTAAAAGTCTATGGGAGAAATCAAAAGTGCTAATTTTAGGATCAATGCAAAAAAAGTTTTAAAAATGGCCTTTTTTTGGGAGCAGTGATTTTAATAATGCTTAAAGTGAAACAATAAAAGTGTAATATCCCTTCAAATTTCGTACCTGGGGGTGTCTATAGTATGCCTGTAAAGGGGCGCATGTTTCCCGTGTTTAGTACAGTCTGACAGCAAAATGACATTTCAAAATAAAAAAAGTCATTTAAAACTACTCATGGCTATTAATGAATTGCCGGTCCGACAATACACATAAAAGTTCATTGATAAAAACGATATGGGAATTCCCCACAGGGGAATCC
This sequence comes from Aquarana catesbeiana, assembly GCF_042186555.1. Lineage (NCBI taxonomy): Eukaryota > Metazoa > Chordata > Amphibia > Anura > Ranidae > Aquarana > Aquarana catesbeiana. Next base: position 292,662,796 of record NC_133328.1, read on the forward strand.
CGAACCAAAATTAGAAAAAAAAATGACGTGGGGGTCCCCCTAAATTCCATACCAGGCCCTTCAGGTCTGGTATGGATATTAAGGGGAACCCCGGCCAAAATAAAAAAAAAATGGCGTGGGGTCCCCCTCAAAATCTATACCAGACCCTTCAGGTCTGGTATGGATTTTAAGGGGAGCCCCGCGCCAAAAATCCATACCAGACCCTTATCTGAGCACACCACCTGGCAGGCTGCAGGAAAAGAGGGGTGGATGAGAAAGCGCCCCCCCTCCTGAACCGTACCAGGCCACATGCCGTCAACATTGGGAGGGTGCTTTGGGGTAGCCCCCAAAACACCTTGTCCTCATGTTGATGTGGACAAGGGCCTCATCCCTACAACCCTTGCCCGGTGGTCTTGGGGGTCTGCAGGCGGGGGGCTTATCAGAATCTGGAAGCCCCTTTAACAAGGGGACACCCAGATCCCGGCCCTCCCCCCTGTGTGAAATGGTAAGAGGGTACAAAAGTACTCCTACCATTTCACAAAAAAACTGTCAAAAATGTTAAAAATGACAGGAGACAGTTTTTGACAATTCCTTTATTTAAATGCTTCTTCTTTCTTTTATCTTCTATCCTCTTTCGGTTTCTTCCTCGATCTTCTACTTCTCCTGACTCTTCTGGTTCTTCCTCCAGTGTTCTCGTCCGGCATTTTCCTCCGTGGCGTCAGCTTCTTCTTCCCTTCTTCTCCTCAGGCCGCTCCGCATCCATGATGGCATGGAGGGAGGCTCCCGCTGTGTGACGCTTCTCCTCTTCTAAGAGGGAGGGTTACGTAACGGGTGACCCCGCCCCCCTTTGACGTCACGGGGAATGCCACAGGGAAGTCCCCATCAAGTCCCCGTGCATCAGAGGGGAGCGGGGTCACTGGGTGGCCCCACCCCCGTTATTTAAGAACCATCAGAAGAGGAGAAGCGTTACACAGCGGGAGCCTCCCTCCATGCCATAATGGATGAGGAGCGGCCCAAGGAGAAGAAGATAAGAAGACGCCGCAGAGGAAGATGCCGGATGAGAACACCGGAGGAAGAACCAGAAGAACCAAAAGAAGAAGCAGATGAAGGAAGAAACCGAAAGAAGATAGAAGATAGAAGAAAGAAGAAGCATTTAAATAAAGGAATTGTCAAAAACTGTCTCTTGTCATTTTTAACATTTTTGACAGTTTTTTTGTAAAATGGTAGGGGTACTTTTCTACCCGCTTACCATTTCACACAGGGGGGAGGGCCAGGATCTGGGGGTCCCCTTGGTAAAGGGGCTTCCAGATTCCGATAAGCCCCCCACCTGCAGACCCCCACAACCACCGGCAAGGGTTGTGGGGATGAGGCCCTTGTCCCCATCAACATGGGGACAAGGTGTTTTGGGGGGCTACCCCAAAGCACCCTCCCAATGTTGAGGGCATGTGGCCTGATATGGTTCAGGAAGGGGGTGGTCTCTCATCCCCCCTCTTTTCCTGCGGCCTGCCAGGTTGCGTGCTCGGATAAGGGTCTGGTATGGATTTTTGGGGGGACCCCACGCCATTTAAAAAAAAAAAATTTGGCGCAGGGTTCCGCTTAAAATCCATACCAGACCTTAAGGGTCTGGTACAGATTTTGAGGGGGACCCCATGCCATTTTTTAAAAAAATTTTGGCCAGGGTTCCCCTTAATATCCATACCAGACCTGAAGGGCCTGGTATGGAATTTAGGGGGACCCCCACGTCTTTTTTTTTTAAATTTTTGGTTTGGGGTTCCCCTGTGGGGAATTCCCATGCCGTTTTTATCAATGAACTTTTATGTGTATTGTCGGACAGGCAATTCATTAATAGCCGCGAGTAGGTTTAAATTACTTTTTTTCCTTTGAAATGTCATTTTGCTGTCAGACTGTTCTAAACACGGGAAACATGTGCCCCTTTACAGGCATACTATAGAAACCCCCCAGGTATGAAATTTAAAGGGATATTACACTTTTATTGTTTCACTTTAAGCATTATTAAAATCACTGCTCCCGAAAAAACAGCCGTTATTAAAACTTTTTTGCATTGATCCATGTCCCCTGGACCCGGGTCCCCAAACACTTTTTATGACAATAACTTGCATATAAGCCTTTAAAATTAGCACTTTTGATTATTCAGGTTCGTGTCCCATAGACTTTAACAGTGTTCGCGTGTTCAAACAAATTTTTTGCCTTGTTCGCAAGTTCTGGTGCGAACTGAACAGGGGGGTGTTCAGCTCATCCCTACCACTGAGCCATAATTGGCCAAAGCCACCCTGGCTTCGGCCAATTACGGCTCTCTGTACAGACGGCGCTGTGATGGGCCAAGCATGCGGGTCATAGTGCATGCTTGGCCAGTCATCAGTCAGTAATGCACTGCGATGCAGCAGTGAATTATGGGCCGTGACGCGCCACTCGAATTTGGCGCGAACGGCCCATAATGTTCGCAATTCGACGAACGGTCAAACATGCGATGTTTGAGTCGAACGTGGGTTCGACTTGAACTCGAAGTTCATCCCTACTAAGCGTGCAGAGGAGGGCCCTGCAGCCTCTCCCTCCTGTACTTGTCACTGTGACTGACTACAGAAGCAGCAGAAAAGAACCAGCAGCCTTAATCTATAGGAACAGCTGCCGGCCAGCCATAGGATAAAAAAGAGTTAACAGTAGGAGCTGATCCGCCTCCTGCTGCTTACTGGGCGCTACTGTAACCTGCCCCCTTCTCAAGCCGCCACCTTTGATTGAGAAGAACAGAATTCTGGAGCTATGCTGAAGCTAAGTTGGAGAAAGAGCCGAGCTGCCGTGGGGACTGGGGAGGGGGCAGAGAAGGAGTAGAACTGAGCAGGAGAAGCTGAAGCATCTATTTAGGTGAAGGTAATCAGGAGAATGTGTACATAAATGTTACTGCCTCTCTTTATTCTCTATCTATTTTCTGATGCCTCTCTCTCTCTCCCGTTTCTCCCCCTGTCCCCCCTCTCCTCTCTCTTTCTTTTCACTCTCTCTCCTCTTCCCTCCCTCTTTCCCCCCATCTCTACCCCCTCATCTTCTCTCTCCCTTTTCCCCTCTTTCTCCTCTCTCTCTACCCCATCTCTATCCCCACTCTCTCTCTCTATCCACTCTCCTTCCTTCCATTTCCCGCTCTCCCCTCCTGTCTCATCACCCCAGTTCTCTCTTTCTTTTCACCTTCCATCCCCCCCCCCCTCTTTTTCCCCTCTTGTAAATATTACAATAAAATATACAATGCTGTACTTCCTTCTTCACCACAGTATCTAAATTTAAAGGTAATTGCATAATTTACGTAACAATAGAACTTTACCTCAGAATACCATATACAGTATCTCATAAAAGTGAGTACACTGTCAGAAACCATGAATCAGACCGAGACAGAAGTACAGTTAATCACATTTGTTCAATAATAATAATACAAAGGTAAACAGCTTAGTCAATACATAGCCAAAGTTCAGTAACCAGATCGGGTAGTCAGCCAATGCCAATGTCAGAGAGCCAGAGATCAGTGTAGTAGTACAGCAAGCAGGATCAGGAGCCAGAAGGGACGTCAGCCGAGCAAGTCTTCAACAGAAATGCAGGAGAAATTCTCTGAGATGTGACAAAAGGCTAAGGCAGAGATGAAGTGAGCTGGACAGCTGACGAGCAGATTATCAACAGCTGAGTCACTGTGGAGAGAAAGGAGCTTGCATTTAGCTGACAGCTGAGCAGCCAGCTCAGAGAAGGAAGGGCTGAGCCCAGCCCTGACAGTACTCCCTCCTCAATGACCCCTCCCCCTTGGAGGCCCACCAGGCTTGAGGGGAAAACATCTATGGAAATCATGGAGGAGGACAGGGGCATGTACGTCCGAGGATGAGACCCAAGAGCATTCCTCAAGACCGTACCCCTTCCAATGCACCAGGTACTGTATGCGCCCACGGAACCTATGGGAGTCAACAATGGATTGTACTTCATACTCCTCATGGTTCTCAACCTGTATAGGGTGAGGATGTGGCACGGAGGGGGTAAAGCAGTTGCAGACCAAAGGTTTCAATAAGGAGACATGAAACACATTAGAGATGCGCATACTAGGAGGAAGGTCCAACGCGTAAGCCACTGGGTTAATCCTGTGAAGGATACGGAAAGGCCCAATAAACCGAGGTGCGAACTTCAAGAAGGAACACAAAGTCAGAGGTTGCGAAACGGCAGCCAGACTCTGTTGCTAACCTGGTAGGAAGGTGCAGGCAGGCGTCTGCAGTCAGCATGGAGTCTGTACCTATCGTTAGCATGTCGCAAAGCCTCCTGGACTTGTGCCCAAGTGGAACGAAGGCCACGGAGATGCTCCTCCAATGCAAGAATACTCTGCGGAACAAATGAGCAGGCAACCTGGAAGGTTGGAAACCATAGTTCGCCATAAACAGGGACAAACGGGAAGCTGAATTCAAGGCACTATTGTGAGCAAACTCTGCCCACGGTAAGAGGTCTGACCAGTTGTTATGATGGTCAGAAATATAGCAACGTAGGAATTGCTCCAAGGATTGATTGGCTTGTTCTGCGGCCCCATTAGACTGCGGGTGATACGCAGAGGAGAAAGCAAGCTGAATACCCAACTGTGCACAAAAGGCTCACCAGAACCGGGACACAAACTGACTACCCCTGTCTGAGACAATCACCTTGGGTAGTCCATGTAAGCATAAGATCTTCCGAGCAAAAATAGAAACCAGTTCCTTAGAAGTAGGCAACTTCTTGAGTGGAATACAATGCAACATTTTCGAGAACTGGTCAACCACCATAAGGATAACTGTGTTGCCCTGGGAGTTGGGTAACTCCACAATGAAATCCATAGACAGGTGGGTCCAGGGCCTCTCTCCATTGGGTATGGGTTGTAGGAGGCCCACTGGAAGGTGTCGTGGAGTCTTACTCTGAGCACACACGGAACAGGCAGCTACAAAGGCGGTTACATCAGCACGTAGACTAGGCCACCAGAATTGTTGGTAAATGGCCCAAAAAGTTGATTCTTCCCAAGGTGGCCAGCAGCCTTGGGAGAATGGTAAGTCTGGAGCACAGCAGTACGGAGACTCTTAGGAACAAAGCAGCGGTCACAAGGTTTCTCAAGAGGGGCATTGACCTGAGCAACAAGAATTTTGTCACCCAAAGGAGAAGTAAGACTGGTGCGAACCATAGCCAGAATACGATCAGGAGGAATCACAGTAACCAGAACCGACTCCATCTTGGAAGTGGAGGAAAATTGTCGTGACAAGGCATCAGCCCTTACATTCTTAATACCAGGTAAGAATGAGACAATGTAATTAAAAATTGTCAAGAAAAGAGCCCATCGCGCCCTTCTGGGATAGAGGAGCTTAGCCTCAGACAAGAATGTGAGATTCTTATGGTCAGTAAGAATGAGAACTGGCACAGTGGTACCTTCAAGGAGATGTCTCCATTCTTTCAGGGCTAAAATGATCGCCAACAGCTCTCTGTCACCAATCTCGTAATTGTCCTCTGCCGGTGACAATTTTTTGGAAAAGTAGCCACACGGATGCATAGCGCACTCAGAGATAGGACGTTGAGACAAAAGGGTGCCAACTCCAGTCTCAGAAGCATCAACTTCTAGAATAAAAGGCAATGTAGGATCAGGGTGTGCCAACACATCAGCAGAAACAAAGGCAGCCTTGAGACTCTCAAAGGCCTTAATGGACTCCGGAGACCAACTCTGTGGGGTACCGTCTTTCCTGGTCATATCAGTCAGGGGCTTGACCAGAGACAAGAAGTTACAAATAAACTTCTGATAATAGTTGGCAAAGCAAAGAAAACGCTGCAGAGGATGTAAACCCATGGGTCGAGGCCACTGTAGGACCGCTGAAAGTTTCTCTGGGTCCATCGAAAAACCAGCAGTGGAAATGACATAGCCCAGGAATTTAACCTGTTCACAATGGAATTCACACTTTTTCCAATTTACAATAGAGATTGTTCCCTCTTAGTCTCTGAAGCACACGACAGACATCTGTGCAGTGGCTCTCCAGGGACTTGGAAAATATAAGGATATCGTCGAGATAAACCACCACACCTATCTGCAACAAATCTCGGAGGACATCGTTAAATAACTCCTGGAAAACTGCCGGAGCATTACAAAGGCCAAAAGACATTACAAGATACTCATAATGACCTGATCTGGTTTTCCACTTTTTTGCCCTCCTTAACCCTGGCGAGATTGTATGCCCCTCTCAAATCAAGCTTCATGAAAACCGTTGCTCCCTTGAGGCGGTCAAATAACTCCGTAATCAACGGAATGGGATAGGCATTCTTAATCATGAAACGATTGAGCCCCTATAATCGATACAAGGTCTCAGCTCCCCACTCTTCTTCTTCACAAAAAAGAAACCAGCACCAGCAGGAGATGAGGATTTGCTGATGAAACCTCGAGAAAGTATGTCTGCAACATACTCCTCCATGGCCTTATCCTCCAAGACCGACAAAGGGTAAACCCGGCCACGAGGGAGTATGGCACCAGGTTGAATGTCAATTGCGCAATCATATGACTGGTGTGGAGGCAAAGTACCGGCTTGACCTTTATCAAAGACATTGCTAAAATCGCGGTACTCCTCAGGCAGGGAGGCGAGTGAAGAGGTATACAGGACCTTGGCTACCTTCTGGAAGCATCTCTCACTGCACTGTGGCAACCAGGAAAGAACCTCAGCACGGAGGCAATGAAAAGAAGAGTTGTGCCTCTGTAACCAAGGATAACCAATAACCAGCGGAAACTTAGGTGAGGAAATAACTTGGAATTGGATTATCTCATGGTGAAGGGCCTCTATGGATATGGACAATGGACACGTCTCATGAGTCACATGGGCAGGCTGTAGAGGTCTCCCATCAAGAGCCTCAATGGCAAATGGAGTGTCACGCAGCTGCAGCGGAATTGAGTGCTTCAATACAATGGCAGCATCAATGAACAGGCCTGCAGCCCCAGAGTCAATTAGAGCCTGTATCTCGACAGATGACTCAGCCCAAGACAGGGTAACCGAAACCAGGGGCTTATCCTTCTGGATAACTGGGGACGACACGACACCACCTAAGGTCTGTCCGTGACAGGACCTCAAGGTTCGGGCGTTCCCTGGACGGACTTTAAAAAATGACCAGCCTGGTCACAATAAAGGCACAATCTCTCCCTCCTCCTAAGGGCTCTCTCATCTGCAGAGAGACGCGTGAAGCCCAAGTGCATGGGTTCATCTTCACAGACCGACTCGGTACCAGGAGGCATGGGAGGTGAGGGAGGCAAGGGTGGGACTGCAAAGCTCGGAGACAAATGTACAGGAGGCTTGCGCCAGCACTCCTTAAAAGAGAGTCTTTCTCTGAGTCTGGAGTCAATGAGGATGGCAAATGTGATCAAACTCTCCAGCTCAGTGGGTATATCTCGGGCTGCTATCTCATCCTTGATATTATCTGAGAGACCATGGGAGAAGGCAGCCACGAGGGCCTCATTGTTTCAAGCAACCTCTGCTGTCAGAGTATGGAATTCAATGGCGTAATCGGCAACAGTTCTCGTACTCTGTTTGATGGACATGAGTCTCTTGGCAGCAGAAGCTTGAAGGAAGCCACAAATGGGTAACTCAGGACCACAGGTTTTTGCATCTCCCATAGAGGGTTTGCCCAGGCCAAAGCTCTCTCAGAAAGCAAAGATATCACAAAACCTACTTTGCTTCTGTCCGTGGGAAACACCTGGGGCAGCATCTCAAAGTATCTCTCAACCTGGTTGAGAAACCCTCTGCATTGAACTGGATCACCCCCAAATCTCTAGGGAAATGGAGTGGAACCAGACATGCCTCTTATAGAGGTAATACTCGAGGTGGGTGCCTGCACAGAAACTGGAGCAGCAGCAGGGACGGCTTGCAACACAGGTTGTACCGGAGCAGCCATAGTGGAAGATTCCAGGTGAGCCGTGCAACTCAGGAGCATTTGTAACGCCAAGGCAATCTGATCCATGCGGTGATCTTGGTCATCCAATCTGGAAAAAATATTACCAACAAGTGGACTGACTGTATCTTCTGAATTCATGGCCTTCGCCTACTGTCAGAAACCATGAATCAGACCGAGACAGAAGTACAGTTAATCACACTTGTTTAATAATAATAAAAAGGTAAACAGAGTAAGCGTAGTCAATACATAGCCAGAGTTCAGTAACCAGATTGGGTAGACAGCCAATGCCAATGTCAGAGAGCCAGAGATCAACGTAGTAGTACAGCAAGCAGGATCAGGAGCCAGAAGGGATGTTAGCCAAGCAAGTCTTCAACAGGAATGCAGAAGAAATTCTCTGATATGTGACCAAAGGCGAAGGCAGAGATGAAGTGAGCTGGATGACTTTAAGGAGCCAGGACTGACAAGCAGATAATCAACAGCTGAGTCACTGTGGAGAGAAAGGAGCTGGCAATTAGCCGACAGCTGAGCGGCCAGCTCAGAGAAGGAAGGGCTGAGCCCAGCCCTTTCAGTACACCCCTCCCACTTTTGTAAATATTTTATTCTATCTTTTCATGTGACAACACTGAAGAAATTACACTTTGCTACAATGTAAAGTAGTGAGTGTACAGCTTGTATAACAGTGTAAATTTGCTGTCCCCTCAAAATAACTTAACATACAGCCATTAATGTCTAAACCACTGCCAATAAAAGTGAGTACACCCCTAAGTGAAAATGTCCAAATTGGGCCCAAAGTGTCAATATTTTGTGTGGCCACCATTATTTTCCAGCACTGCCTTAACCCTCATCAGTGAAAAAACTCCAATGTGGGGAAATGTGTCTGTCCAAATACTGGGATATGTGATTGTGAGGAAACCACCACCATAAGAAGAGGAGGCTTACCAGAATGTTTGAACACGCCACAATCACATATCCCAGTATTTGGACAGACACATTTCCCCACATTGGAGTTTTTCCACTGATGAGTTTTACAACTCCAACCATATAGACTGGGACTATATATATATATATATATATATATATATTGAGCTTTTGCACTACTATCTGTGTTGATTTTAATTGTGTCACTTTTTATGTGTGTCAATACCATTTTTTCATTCTAACTCATTGTTTGAAGTTTTCTGGTGCCATTTGGGCCCACAGCCCATATTGCTTTTGGCCCATCACTTTTATAGCGCTACACTTTTTGTTTTTGTTCATGTTTGCCATTTATCCAATTTGGTGTGTCAGCTGCTAGTTTTTGGGGGTAGCGCAAAATTATTTGCCACACTTCGTGGCTCCCTGTCTGAATAAACACATGGTGCTGTGGCTGGGGTGCTGCTTGCTGTGGGGACACTCAACAGGAGGGAGGGCCAGGAGCGTCGAAGAGGGACTCAAGAAGAGGAGGATCCAGGCTGCTCTGTGCAAAACCACTGCACAGAGCAGGTAAGTATGACATATTTGTATGTCAGTCAGCTTGGACTGGTGCAGAGTGTCAGTCAGGTGGACTGTGAAGAAGAGTCAGCCAGGTGGGCTGGTGAAGAGGCAGCCAGGTGGGCTAGCATTTCCTTCAAGAAGTAGAGCTAGGACCAGTGTCTACAGGGGAGATGAAGGTGTTTTAGGATGCAGTTCACTCCACATGTGCTACTTTTCTAAGGGACTGAGAATTCCTAGCCTGTAAGGAGCTTATGCTGAGCTAACAAGAGTGTGTTAGTTTCCAAAGAACAAATCAATTGGAGTTCTGCAGAGTAAGTCAAGCGGAGCTGTACAGAGGATCAAGTGAAGCTGTGCAGGAGGAACAAATGGAGCTGTAAATAGGGAAGAAGTTGTCCCTGGTTTGTTTGTTACTGTCAAGTTGGGCATCCCATAATCCCAAACCCCATCCAAGTTATTATCCCTTAATAAAACAACAAAAAAGCAAAGCTCGAGGACTGTTTTCTGAGTCTGGATGCAAGTTGAAAATGCTATGTGACTGGCTGTTCAGGAAACCCTGACATTTACAACTCCCACGGGGGTAGTGCTATGTAAATTATGACAACTTAAATAAGTTCTATGATCACAGCATGCACTTTCATTTTATAACATCAGCATCATAATAACAATACAAACAATAGTTATTTTTGACAATCCAATATTAGGTTACTTGAAAAATGTCCTTTCATGTTGTAAGTGCTGCCTGTCTGCTGGCCATGTCTTTCCACAATTTCATGGATTCCCTTCATGTTTTGTAGCTTCCCCTCAATTTCTAAGAACTACACCTTCCACGGTACCTTTTTGTCCGAAAACGGTGATTACTGTACTGACTCCGCCTCCTAAAACTCCTCCTCTCAGTACCTGTGTAAATTAGAGGTCATGTTCTTTGAAATGATCGAAAAAGACATGCCTACTCACAGGGAATAGTGAATATTTGTCACAGAATTCAAGAAAGTAAATGTGGGGGGATCTTCACAAAGTAATTTTACAAACTTCCAGATTGTTCAGATTAAATAGAGTAGGCTAGATTTAATTGGATTATGAATACACTGTGGAAATGAATATATGATTTTAAATTTTGACCATAGATAACTTAAGGCACATTGATTAGTGATAATTATGTTCTTTAATTTATTCTTAAACTGTGCACTATTGAATACTTTCAAGGTGTAGTTTGTCTGGTCTACAACCGGTAAACAACTGCTATCCTTGAAGTGGTCAAATTATAAATTAAATTAGATGTAGAAAGGGAGGCTGCAGAAAAATTTGAATCAGAAAATATTGATGAAGACTATTTGAGGTGTCCATACAAGATTTTGTACCTCTCCTGTTTTATTGGCTTTATACCGGCTGCTCTGATTCATTAAGTTTATTCATGAAAATGCAGTTGAAAGACCACACTGAGATACTTAAAAAACAAGAAAAAACAAGAAAAAATACTGCGCTACCACTAAATCGATAAACCCCCCAAAAAGCAGCAGTTAAACAGTGAGATGTGCACCAAAATGACAAAAGAAAAAGAAATAACCGCGCTAAAATATATATGAATAAGATATGTGAAATATTCTTATATCGATGTCCCGAAAACCTCTGTTAGAAAATTCATGTATGTATGTGAAACATTGCGATAATCAGAAAAAATATATATAAGTCCATACATATAACTGTGAATCAAAAGATGATGTCCATATGTGGTAGATGGAAATCTTTATATATGATAATTGACCAGAATCAGTCACAGAGAGAAGCCCATGAATGGACACAACCAGACTTGGTGGTAAAGATGAAAGAGACACCATACTCAGTGATCTGCCACCGCACAAATATTGCGCTTACCACAAGGCAAGCAAAAACCAGCCTATGTTCCGTCCTGGTATGGGAAAATCCAGCTGGTGTGTCTTGACTGCATACAGCATGGCTAAGAGGATGTAGCAAGGGCCCCAAACTCTCGTCTCACAGGCATGTGAATGAAAAGAAACTGACCATAGTGTAATACTGGCAGGACAGTTTAATTAAAAAAGGTAGAAAACTTACATAAGTAGATTAAAAACAGCAAATAGCCGGCCGGCATAGCGAGCACCCGTCCACACTAGGATGGCGATGATGTCAGAGCGTCGACCTCCCGACGTACGTTCCACCACAAATGGCGTCGTCTGGGGAACGGGCGACGCTCTGAGTCATCGCCTTAAATAGAGTACAGATAAATAAGCCTCGTTCTGAGATCTCAGCAGTGGAAGGGAAAATAGCCACTCAAATCGTGGCTCATATTAGAGGGGGAAAAAGAATCAGAACTGAATCTTATACTTAAAACAAATTGCTTAATATGAAAATGCAAATATGTGAACCAAACAAATGAAAAAATTTATAGAAAAGTTTCCAATCAAGAAGTCCTTCCTCTGACAAAAGGTCAGGCTGGCTCAATATTCCTTGAAACTAATGAGCAAAAGGATTGTGAGATTCGACACACGGCCATCTTGTGGTGATAAAAGAGATGGCTATAAAAATACAAAAAACCGAGTGAATGACCTCAAATAATAACTAAACAGTCTCCATGAATTAAAATTAGAAATAAATAAAATATGATAAATTCCTTGTGGACACATATTAACCAAGAGGCTAAGGCGTCTCATGGTATATATTATTGTTGAGAGCCTATACTCCACAAAGTAATAATAAAAACGAATTTTATTGAAAATAAAAATAAAATAAAATAAAATTAGTGTGCATATCTTTGCCTAAAAAAGGCACAAAAATATTAAATACTTTAGGAAATATTCTATTATATTATATTGTAAAAAATATTATTGAAAACAATATAATATATTTTAAGCAAATCGAGAAAAATATCGAGAAAAATATTTTTTAGAAAAAAAATTTTCTTTTTGTAAAGAAAAAAACATTTTTTTCCCTTTCCCTGTATGATAAAAAAAAAAAAACCTTTGGAAAATTATATTGGGAAGAAAAAGGGGAATTAAAATCTTCTATTAACACTGAGATGTCACATCAAGTTAACATTAGAACCAATTCTAAGCATTATCGACGAAAGTATTCAGGTCTACTTCCACGTTCAACCCGATTGGTGTGTAAAATTTCATTCCTCTATCCTGTTTGTAAAATTGTCCTCCAAACCAAAAGTAACTGCGAGAAGCAGCAAAATGGAGCAATTCAAGAATGAAGGAGATTTGTTCATCAAGGAGGTTAGAGTCCCGCCTCAAAAAATATTCAACTGCGTGGAGACCGAGACTGTGTAGTATGACAGTATAAAGAGACGTGACGTCAGCTGTCACCATCCACAGTCCTGGTCTGGGTGTAATTTCAGTCAGTAAATTAATCACATGCCGTGAATCCTTAATATAAGAAGGTACCTTCACAACTATGGGTTGCAGGAAAAAATCTATATACCTGCCCACCCGGGATGTAACGGAATCTATACCGCTCACAATCGGACAGGGGGCAGGTAGGGTGCTTATGGATTTTTGGAAGATAATATATCACTGGTGTCCTCGGCGCCCTAGGTATGAGATAAGACTTCTCCTTTTTATTAAGGACACCTAGTTCAAAACCTCTCTGAACAAGAACTTCTAATTCTTTCTTATACTTAATTTTAGGGTCAGAGGGAAGAAGGGTATATGTATCCGTATCACCTAATATCCTATGCATTTCTGCCAGGTGGTCTTTTTTGTCTAAAATTATAATGCCACCCCCTTTGTCGGCAGGCCTGATGACTAGATCTTTATTTTCACATAAAGAATCCAGACCTGCCACAAAGTCTCTATCTATTTTCGCCTTATTGATAGGCATTTTATCTAGGTCACCAAGTACTATATCCTTAAAGACTTTAAGAGAGGGGGCAAAAGCCACAGGAGGATTAAATAGAGAGGCGTTTGTGAGTCCTGAATGTCTATAGCCGATAGATGGAATATGATTATTTTGAATGGGATTGGATACCATATATCGCTTGATGCTGAGTTTTCATATAAACTTGTGGATATCCATGTAGGGAAAGGGAAAAAAAAAAGGAAAACAAATTTTTTTTTCTTTACAAAAAGAAATTTTTTTTTCTAAAAAATATTTTTCTCGATATTTTTCTCGATTTGCTTAAAATATATTATATTGTTTTCAATAATATTTTTACAATATAATATAATACAATATTTCCTAAAGTATTTAATATTTTTTGTGCCTTTTTTAGGCAAAGATATGCACACTAATTTTATTTTATTTTTATTTTCAATAAAATTCGTTTTTATTATTACTTTGTGGAGTATAGGCTCTCAACAATATTATATACCATGAGACGCCTTAGCCTCTTGGTTAATATGTGTCCACAAGGAATTTATCACATTTTATTTATTTCTATTTTTAATTAAAGGAGACTGTTTAATTATTATTTGAGGTCATTCACTCGGTTTTTTGTATTTTTATAGCCATCTCTTTTATCACCACAAGATGGCAGTGTGTCAAATCTCACAATCCTTTTGCTCATTAGTTTAAAGGAATATTGAGCCAGCCTGACCTTTTGTCAGAGGAAGGACTTCTTGATTGGACACTTTTCTATACATTTTTTCATTTGTTTGGTTCACATATTTGCATTTTCATACTAAGCAATTTGTTTTAAGTATAAGATTCAATTCTGAATCTTTTTCCCCCTCTAATATGAGCCACGATTTGAGTGGCTATTTTCCTTTCCACTGCTGAGATCTCAGAACGAGGCTTGGTTATCTGTATTCTATTTAAGACGATGACCCAGAGCATCGCCCGTTCCCCAGACGATGCCATTTGTGGTGAAACATACCGCGGGAGGTTGACGCTCTGACGTCATCGCCATCCTAGTGTGGACGGGTGCTCGCTATGCCGGCCGGCTATTTGCTGTTTTTAATTTACTTATGTAAGTTTTCTACCTTTTTTTATTAAACTGTCCTGCCAGTATTACACTATGGTCAGTTTCTTTTCATTCACATGCCTGTGAGATGAGAGTTTGGGGTCCTTGCTACATCCTCTTAGCCACGCTGTATGCAGTCAAGTCACACCAGCTGGATTTTCCCATACCAGGACAGAACATAGGCTGGTTTTTGCTTGCCTTGTGGTAAGTGCAATATTTTTGCGGTGGCGGATCACTGAGTGTGGTGTCTCTTTCATCTTTACCACCAAGTCCGGTTGTGTCCATTCATGGGCTTCTCTCTGTGACTGATTCTGGTCAATTATCATATATAAAGATTTCCATCTACCACATATGGACATCACCTTTTGATTCACAGTTATATGTATGGACTTATATATATTTTTCTGATTATCGCAATGTTTCACATACATACATGAATTTTCGAACAGAGGTTTTTGGGACATCGATATAAGAATATTTCACATATCTTATTCATATATATTTTAGCGCGGTTATTTCTTTCACACTGAGATACTTGTATGACCATTTCAATGGAACTCACCAAGGATATAGGTGGTTGGAGCTCACAACTGCTTTCCCCCTTTCCCATCTGTCAGATGTTTCCATCACTATAGACCTTAAATTCTGCTGTATACTGAGCTGCCCGGAGCTAAAGACACATTTACGCAGCCTGATCTGCCTACATATGAGCAGATTTATAACAGCAGATCTACACATTGACATAAGCTCCAGATTTAGTATAAATGATTAAATAGTGAGTGATCGTGCCCACAATCCTCTCTGCATGGAGCCTGCATGTGGGCCCGGCTTATCATCCAATGGGAACACCCTTTGCGATTGTGCTAGCTAATGCTCGGGAACAGATAATCAGCATTAATAAGGTGACACCCCAACTTAGAAGTGAGTGCTTCACCTTGTACAGTTGCACTGTATACCTAAGCACTTTTCTGTAAAGCACCCTTCCGGTATCACTGTACAATTTTTCTTCCTGAATGCAGCATTTCTGCGGGGACACCATAGAGGTTATGTCTCGCTCCACCAGCACAGCCATGATTGCCACCTCACTCCCAGGGACAATGTGTATATCCTGGGCCGCATCTACTGCCATCTTCACAGCATGATTAACTCTTTCATGGTGACCATCTTGCATCTCCTCTTCATCTTATGTTGTACAAGCCCTAGTTCTTTTGATATGCCATTACATGCATCCTCTTTGGTAATAACTGCAGACCAGGCACCTCTGAGTTAACTTGGAAATTTTACTGAGAAGTAATAAATTAATATAGCACACAGTCTCTTACAGTTAATTCTTCCTCACTCTAGCTCTCTCTCTTATCCCAGCTGCCCCATGTCATACCAATATCATTAAAAGTTAAAAAAAAAAACATACATTTTGGGGTAACATCATAAACGTAATAGAGAGGAAATCTTCCAGTGAGGACACTAGTTCTGGTGACCCTTACTTGAGAGGGATTTCCACTCACTTCCTGTTTTGGCTATGGGATGGGAAGTGAAGGGAAATTTCCCTTATGGGACACAGATGGCAAAAAAAATCTGATGGGGTTAAAACCCTCCCTTTAGATACACTTTATTTTATTATAAATAAAACAAAATTATATATCCTAAATATCAGAATTATTTAAAGTTAAGGTGTGGTAAAACTCATCCTTTGAAGAAACAAATTCAAAAGTAGGGGTTACCTTTTGAGACAACAACATGACAAAACCATCAATACATTTAAGGATTTATACTGTGCATTTAAAAAAGTCTTGGCTTTTCCTCTCATCTTTTTCTGTAAATGTCAATATTGGCCTGACCCTTACGCATCACTATTGGTCCTTTATTTTAATGGGTAGCCTCACTGACAAATTGGGAAGCCTGGAAGGGAGAAGAGGCGAAGCAAAGCTTCACTTTTACAGTAAAAGTCTGGATTTCTGTATAATTTAATGTACAGATTCTTTTGATATATAATTTCACATCTGTTCATTTTTGTCATCACATGCTTGGTAGCATTTGAGATAAACTGACTTTCTAGCATTTGAGTTAAAACTAAACTCTGGATAAAAAAAAAAATCTAACTACATGAGGCATGTAAAGATTTGCAGGATGGCTGCACTCTGAAATAACACCTTTATTGTATAAAGTAAAATCCAAACAGTCATTCTATGGATGAGAGAGGTACAGCAAAGGCAGCTAACTCGTTTCACACCATTATACGTGCTTAAAGTGTTACTAAACCCAGTAATATGAAAATAGTTTATCCGCCCCCACCCCCCACCCCCCCACAGTGCCCACAGCTTATAAATGTTCTTTTTACATTAAAATATTGCCACTATATACCTTTTTGAATGATCTGTATACCACGGTTACATCATAAACTGTGCAGTTTTTTCAGTGCTAAGAGTTCAGGAAGGTGAAGATTTCCAGCCTGTATACATGCCCACATGTGTGATGTCAATATCATGTGACTTGGCTATCTCGGAGAACAAGAAACTGTTCTCTCCAGCATAAAAAACACAACTGAGATTGTGCAGGTTGAGGTTGGCTACCTTGCCTGTTCTTTCCAAGGTACACATTGCAGGAGGGGGAGGATCTGTGCATACAGGATAATACCTTTGTTGTACCTCTCTCATCCATGGATTGACTGTTTGGAATTTACTTTATATGATAAAGGTGTTACTTCAGAGTGTGGCTGTCCAGCAAATATTTTCTTGATTGTCTGCATGTTGCAGAGCCAGCACCTGTATGCCTTTGAGTGGGGCAGGTGATTCATGTGATATCATGCCTGGAGCGATGTGAAATCTTTTTACATGAGGCATGTGTATTCTTTTTTGAGTTTTGCAATGCTTTGTGTATGGTATTACAGACCGTTGTTCCTAATTTTTATGAACAGTCTACTGACTGGAATGTACCAGCAGATTGGAGAAAGGTCAATGCAGCACCAATATTTAAAAAAGGGCCAAGATACACCCTTGGGAATTACAGACCAGTTAGCATAACATCAATAGTATGCAAGCTCTTGGAGGTGATGATAAGGGACTATATACAAGATTTTAGTAATGACAACTAACTTACTTTTTCAACTTCACCTGCTATGTATTTCTTCCAGATCAGTGCAGCAATCCAGCGTGAAGATATGCCTCGGTACAGGAGCTTCCTGTAACAAAGATCGGTCACTGCTGCTCTCTCTCCTTATGCAAGGTGACTGGTCTTGTCCCCGCCCTTCCCATAGTTTTTTGCAGGCAGCATATGGTTGGTGGAGCCTACTGGGCCCCTCCCACAGCCCTGCCCTCTGTACAGGCTTTGTACAGTACAGTGATGATGTCACTACTTCAATTACAAGGTAATAAATGGGAATGGGAAAGCATTAGTGAACTCAAAGTGAATTTATATATTTTGTGGTTATTAACATAATAAATGAAAGATGTGCAGAGTTTAGCATTAGGTTAATCTTATAATAAAATAAAAATATTATACAAACTCCTGTTTCTTTTGCATTGTTGGGCAATTCCTTTTCAGTGGTGGTCACATCAAATCAAAAAGAAATCACAAAACTATTCTATGGCACTTTAATGCCTCTACAAATGTCAGGATGCTTCAATAAAACTAATTTATTTTGATGCCATTCTAAATCAATGGTTTTAAATACCACAGATCACTTATTCTGTAGGTACACAAAAGAAAGCTCTGGAATCAATTTAAACTATCTTAACATTTGCTTAGTGCTTCAACTGTGCACAATAAAGGCACATTACTAAACACAAATCTTACCAAGCATGGGAAATATAAAGTTGCTGTGCTTGCATTTAGATATCTGGGCTCGTCTCTCTCTAAACCATTTTGATCAATATAGTCACAGTATTTAGATCTTAAATCAAAACAAAACTTCAGACAATAGAATTATTGAAAGCAATTTCCAAAACTATATAGTGTGAAAAGATGGGTATAGAACATTATTAATGGGTTATCAAATACTTCTTTTTCCAAAAGTGTGGTTATCCTGTTATCCTGTTATTTGTTATTAACAAGTCTGCTTCTTTTTTTTTTTTTTTTACATACTGTTCTTTATAGGGAATGTGTCACCAAAAAAAAAAAAAGTGTTTAGCAGTTCACTGCTAAGATAAAATTACACATTTTCACTTAGTCTTTTTTTTATTTATTTTTTTATATTAAAGTACAATTAAAATCATATTAAAAAGACAAAAGAAAACAGGCTCTTTATTGCAAAAGGGGTATGCAATAAAGAGCATTTCTCTTCATGTAATAGTTTTGTTTCCTTTTTAGACTGAGTTGTTTTAGGGCCAGCTCACTAACCCTTCATGCCACGTGTCCTGGACTTACTTGTCCCTTCCCAGTGCCTGTAACCGCCATGGTAGATGTCAGGATCGAGAGCAGTGGGAAATCCGTGTACATCTGTTTGCTGTAAACAATGAACCCATAAGCACTCAGTTCTGAACACTTCTGGGATCAGATCTGTCAATCTCAAGCAGCTCTGGGCAGGGAAGAAGCTAACTGAGCTTGATTGGTAATGCAAGTAATGATATTAGGGGGTCTAAAAGACAATATATTTATCCTTAAAAAGAACCTGTCCCCAGCACTATGTCATCCTTTTGTGATGACAATAAAGTTACCAAAAAATGTAACAAAAAGTGTAATTGCACAAATAAAAATAAACTAAAAAAAAGTAGAACCCTTTCACTACCAGAGCTGTGTTTTTTGCACACATTTTCTCAAAAATGATTGCACGTAGGTGGTGGTGGGGGGAACTCATCATTTTTGGAGGGGAGTTTAAGGGTCTTACATAACAATTTTTTTAACACAACGTAAAAGTGGATCATTGTAAACACCACTGTCAGTGTTAAATGGTTTGCCATTTAGGAAGTTTTTAAAAGTAGCAGACTTACTGGCAAGAATAACAGGTTTAAAGTGGTTCTAAAAGGATATTTTTTTCCCTAAAATAACAACATGTTACGCTTACCTGCTATGTGCAATGGTATTGCAAGAATAGGCCCTGAACCTTCTCTTCTGTGGTCCTCCACAGGCTCTGTCCACTCCTCTTCTTCCATGTCTGCCCCCCATAGCAAGCCACTTTCTGTGGGGGCAGACGTGCAGGCTCACTCCCAAGCTGGGCTGTGTTCACAGATCACAGGATCTGGCTGACAGCAGCAGGAGCCAATGTTTTCCACTGCTGCCTGTTAGTCCCTGTATGAAGGAGAGAGGAGAGAAGACTGCAGCCGAGCACAGTGCTGGATCAATCCAGGAGTGAAGTAAATGTTTAGAGGGGGAGCAAGGCACAGCAAGTCCTAAAATGTTTTTTACTTTAATGCAGGGAATGTACAATAGCTAAATGGTGGTATGACTAGAATAAAAGTATAACTAGGTCACTTTTAGGTTACTGCTCATTTATGCAGTCCCACAATGCAAGTCTGTCAGTTTTCCCTGCCACTCATTCACATTTTTATTTATGCAAAATCTATCAAGATAAAATGGAAACATGGATAAATAATACATTATAATACAAAAATTATTACGCTTAATCACATTAAGCCATATTACAAAAAAATATATAATCCAAGTTAACTATGTAATAAAAATAATAAATAAAAGGAATTATTGTGTTTTAAATGACACCGGACTTTACAAAATAATATTTATCTGTGTGAACTGGTATGTTAGAAAAGTGTTGCACTTCTAAATGAGTTTTTATGCCCTGAAAATATTAAACTTAAAACAAATATATTGCAGGGGTGATTAGAATAGCCAATGGTGGAGGATATTCTTTTCCTGGCTCCCAAATATCTGCAGGATGCTGCAGAAATGGTTTTCATTATTTAAATTCATGTTGTTATTGCCAGGTAATCAACATTGGAAAATCAATCATTTTGCTGTCTTTTATTTAAACTAGCACTTTTGCCACCAATCAACTAAACAAAAACTGATTTTAGCTCCTTGCGTTTGGACTGCTAAAAACTGCTTTATGTCTTGACACTGATGGAAACAATCCATCATGGGTAAATGCAGAGTAAAAATATTATTACATTACCACATTAATCTGAAAACTGGAAAAGTGGACAAAGAAATGTAATTAAACTGCTGTATACACAAGCATTTATTGGTCAGTTGATCAAATGCAAACTACCTTATGTTATATAAATATTATATTTTGCATTATAACTGCTGCTGTTCCCTAAATGTATTGTAAGGCCTTAACTTCTATGGCAGTTTTCAAATTGACACTTGAATTAGAATTGATATTTGTTGTAACAGGCACGTTTTGTGCATTAGCACGTTGCATAGCATTCATTTTGAAGGCAACTCACCACAAGCCATGGTATTTTATTTTAAATTGTTATTATTATATACTGTAGAATTTATATAGCACCAACAGTCTGCACAGTGCTTTGCAACATGAGGGCAGACAGTACAGTTACAATACAATTCAATACAGAGGGCCCTGCTCATTAGAGCTTACAATCTCAAAGAAAGGGTCAAGATATACAAAAGGAAATAACTGTGGAGGATGGGCTGATGGAAAAGATAAAAGTACAGTTATTAGGTGGAAGCAGGATAGGCTTCTCTGAAGAGAAGGGATTTCAGTGGACAGGCTGGGGAGAAGTCCTGGAGTTGAGCATGGAAGGAGAAAACAAGGGAGCTAGAAAGCAGGAGGTCTTTGGAAGAACAAACAGAATGATTTGGTTGAATTTTGAGACTAGGTTAGTGTCAGAAACCATGAATCAGACCGAGACAGAAGTACAGTTAAATCACACTTGTTTAATAATGACTTGGTTAAATTGAAGATAGGCAACTCCTATCCTCATATTGATTAGTGGTTCCAAATTAATAATAACTACTGCAGTAGGGAACAGACACAAAAGATACGCTCAGCATCTTTCCAAATAACTGTTCTGCTTTATTATGACGCAATTGAAGGTTTTTATGCACATGATTACGTAGGTATCACATTAATATTACAATTGTACATTTATGGTAACAAGGGGCGTTACATAGGCAGACTAATTCTAATCAGGACTCGAAAGAATGTAAACATGTACTGAAAACATTATTAGTGCAGTGTGCACAGTGAGGGCAGTGTGCAATACATACAAAATAAAATACAATTATATACAGAACGTACAAATTTCCATTACAGTCTCCCCTCTTTTGATCAATATTTTGATTACTAACCCTACCTGCTATCACCTTTAACCTGGAACCTCCACATGCTTAGGTGGAGGTAGTCCTGGCCAAAGAGGCAAAAAACTCCATTGTGGAGAAAATAGCTGAGCAACTTTTTCATTACAAAATGACTTTTCATTGTGAAAAACAAATGATTGATAAGACATATTTACAGAGTACTGGCTGTACACCCCTGTGGCCAGAATGGCCTTCTAGCTGAATTGTGGGCATGCTGACTTATCAGCATATGTAAACACAGACAATTCTACATAAAATGGAAGACAAACAAAAGACAAATATGACTTCAACATGGCTAAACTACTTTTGAAATATATATATATCCCTTACAATTAAAGTAATTGAATCAAAAAGTACCCTATACTGTGAACACAAGAGGGAAACAAATCAAACACAGAGATTTCTTTAATTTAGTCATTTTCGCAGTGTTTGGTGTGGATGCAGCTGACTTTTCCTTCAAGTTTTGCAAAAACTGTACATGAAATAGCTGTTGTATTGAGTCTCCAAACATTTCCTTATATATAAATGTCTCTTAACAATCCACAAGTCACCTGGCTTTAGTTTTAAATCCTTCCAAACTTTTAGGATCTGGAATTGGGGAGAAAACACATAAATGAGTTTGTAAAAAACCTTAAAAGATCAGCAACATTCTCTGTGAAATCCGAATGGAGGACTTCAGCTGCTGAGGCAAAATATAAGCAAGTAAGTAACACACTCCCAAACCAAATCCCATAGGGAGAGAGTCCAACATCCCCCTTAGAGGCTTGATAAAATATAAGAAAACATTCAGGCAAAAGTGTTCTAGTTTCTTACTCTACTTTGTCCGCTACATTGTAGAGAGTAGGGGGTGTAAAAATAAAACCTCAAAACGTCTAGTAAGGACTCTCCTATAAAAATGATTTCCTCTGTTACTCTCTGTACTTTCTGCACTCTATATTTACAAAATACTTCTGATAAAACTTTTTACTGTGGCCTTTGCAGTAGCATTTGCCACTGGACATCCAAAAAACATGTCCATACAGACAAAATGCATAATTGTAAAATCCTAACTTGGGCATCTGGATATATCTTTTTGTAATCTCTGGAAGGGATGTTCAGCTTTTGGTAACACCTTTGGTAACAGGTAAAACAAGAAGTGGTATGTTATAAAAACAACTGTGGAGAACCCTGGATCTATCCCATGCTCATTTACTGAGGCAGCCATAACTGTGTGTGACTGATGACAAGGTCCATGTGTCAAGCTGGAGGGAAAAGAGTGACTGGCAGACATAAATGATCACCTTTTCCAAAGTCCTGTTTCATAAGAAGTTGCCCCCTATGGACCACTTGTTCTTCTCGTTCTGGGGTCCTTAAAGTTGAATTATTAATCCCAGCTATACTGGGCCAGAACTAGGGTGGAATCTGTGAGTTGCACAGACCCATCAAGTGTCTGGGGGTGTAAATGCAACATCCTTAGTCACCTGGTCCGCTTCCATGTGTGAGTTTTAAAGTTAATATGGCTACCTCAGCAAGAACCTGGAAGGCTGAAAACAGCCGATCAAATTAACTTGGCATGCTTGGTTGGTTTACCTGCTGAAGTAAAAACAAACTTCTGGCCCTTTAAATGGAACCAAAAGCTCTCGATATCTCGACTATCTATATAAATATACATTCTTTTTATAGCTCACAGGCTTTGCTAAAACATGGAGCTCTGCTTCTTGAGCTGGGGAAAAAGGATCCAATGACTTTTAATACAGAGTATCCTTCTGGGTGATAAACTGCATACTCAAATCTACAAAAAATTTAATATCTGGGTCTTCAGGGAGGGTGTCCTGCACTGGGCTCACAGCAGCTGATTCCTACACCATCAATTTAACACATGTGTCTTCCTTTGTCTCCAGCCTCCTCCAATAGAGGCAGTAAGGTGGCTGGTTTCAAATGTACTCATTTTTCATTGTTAGATTTGTACATAAACAAACTCATATTTTAAACCTTTCATTAGACAAACATTTAGTTAGCTGTATATTTGCTGTGCAGAATGTCGGACCATTAAAAATTAAATGTTTGACCAAAACAATATCTAACTTTGTCTAATAGCACCTTTGCATAAAGCTACAGCTCTGATATATCAGGATGAACCCTTCATTACTGGGTCCAGCTTCCATAAATATATTACAATGGCTTGTTTTCTATCATGCTGTTAGTGTAAGAACTCCAGTTTCATGTTTCAAAAGACAACTTTTTCCTGGCAATATTATAATAAATGATAACAATACCCTGCGGTCATGGAGAGATGCCCATAAATCCAAAATATTCTTCTGCTTATACCGCGGCACTTACAAGGAAAAGGGGCACATCATTTCACAATCCACACATTCTGCTTTGGATTTCAAAAATAAAAATAAATAAAACAAAAGGACCAATCTGTATGATGGACCAGAAAGCATCATAAACTAAAAAACAACTGGCTGCAGGTGGCATCTATCCTAACAGGGTGTGTGGACTTGATGTGATGGGTCTGTTTATTTAAATTTTATTTATTATTACTCTCACATCCTGGACCGCATGTCAAGTTATTATCAAGAACCTTAAAATTTAATTTTTGTAGAAAAACTTCTTATGTATCCCATCCATCTTGGCTTTGTTAAATATTATGGCAGCTGTATTCCAAATAACAACCTCATCTTAATCTTTTTCTCTCTCAATAAGGGCTTATTGAATAAATGTAAAATTACAAAATTGTTATCTTAATCTAAACTAATCCCATTTTTACCAATTTTCCCATTAACCTGGACTTCATTTCCAACCAAAGGTTGTCTAAACCAGTTTCAATATATCTATATTATTAATAAAATTGTTAAACTCATATTAGAAATTAATACTCATTATTACTTCATTTTACTTAATTTCCCTTTTTAAGTGCACTGTTTCCACTATCAAAGGATATTCAATTTGTGTAATACATGGTTAAATGTAACCTTCATTTTACCGTGTTTGGAAAACAGATTCAAAATAATTGTGATCACATTGTTTACCATTAGATTCATTAACCTGGCACATTTTGTTATAAATGTTTTGTCTAAAAAACTGGAATTGGCACGGTGTCCTTTCAGCTTATCACTGACCTCTCATCTCAGCCACATTCTTTCAGGAGAGCACAAAGGAGGGGGTCACATCTGCGTACATAACACACACAAGGGATAGAACTAAAGCTCCCAGCATTTGCACACACATACACCAATATCTCTCTAAAATCGCTTACATTTTTCCCATTTGTACACAACACGTGCATATCATTCTCTCAATTTCTTTTAACACTCATTAATATTTCCCTGCCTAAATTCTGCTTTCCTTATTTTGTTCAGATATCTTTTATATCTAGCTTCTATGATCAGACGGGCAGCCAGAGTGCTCATCCCATCTTCCCTCTCTGACAACATATAAAGTATTCTGTTTTACCTCTCATTTCTCTGTTTCTGACTTTTACTAGTTGTAGTGCCTGACCCCAAATTCATCCCACAACTTAAAGCGGGGTTCCACCCAAATTTTGAACAATATCTGTATGTATTCTCTTCCTTGCCTAGATGCTGACATGCCGTTTAAAAAAATTTAAATCGTCGTAATTACCTTTTATTTTTCTATTCTTCTTTGCACTTTCTGGTTCTCCTCCCGTGGGAGTAGGCGTGTTTCTAGCCTCTCCCAGACTCCTGGGAGCTAGTCTCAGGCTTCCCAGGATGCCACTGAGCATGTGCGGGGATGAGCGGTGAATGCTGGGAGCACAGCATTCACCACATCCAGGAAATAAATGCTTGTGGGCTTCAAATGCCCACAATGAAGATGGAAACCGCCTGCAGTGAATAATAAAAGTTATTCTTTCTGATGAAATCTGACACAGGCGGACATATTACACACAATATGTGAGTATGTAATGCTGAGAAGAAAAGTTTGTGAATGAACTAAAAAAAAAAAAAAACTATAGATAGGTGGACCCCCGCTTTAACATGAAAATGTCCCTTTCTGTCTAGTGTTAATGTCACCCTTGATCCATCCTGCTCACATGGCTATTTCTCTAGCTGTTTACTCTGCATGATTCTTAGTCCCTGTGGACCTTGGTAACCCAGTTGCCCATTGTGGATTTCTGTCCACATTAACCATTAATCTAGGAGCTCAGTATAGGCAGAACCACACCTTCGGTTCATATATAGCTCTCCTCTTGCACTGGGCATTTTTGAGGGTCTCTTACCCTTCATTCTCTTACTTAATTCAATGCCCATAATGACTGGCCAGTCTTCTCTCTTCTCTATGTGTGCCTATACCCTCTTGCCTCTAAACTACTTTATCTAGCAGATGTACTACATATGCCTGTGAACAGCACTATTCTTCCCTTTCTTATCTATAACACTCCAATGGACAATAGACAGGGACAACATAACATATATGTATGTATGGACATGTTTTTTGGATGTCCAGTGGCAAATGCTACTGCAAAGGCCACAGTAAAAAGTGTTATCAGAGTATTTTGTAAATATAGAGTGCAGAAAGTACAGAGAGTAACAGAGTAAATAGAAGTAAATAGAAGAAACATAGTCAAAACATAGCCAAAGATCAGTAACTGGAATGGATAGCCAGACAAGCCAGAAAGTCAGGAAGCCAGAGATGAGCATAGTGGAACAGCAAACAGGATCTGGATCCAGAAGGAATGTCAGCCAAGCAAGTCTTTAACAGGAACGCAGGAGATAGTCTCTGTGATGTTGACCAAGGCGAAGGCAGAGATCATCTGGGCTGGACGGCTTAAGCAGGCAGGACTGATGAGCAGGATATCATCAACAGGTGAGTCACTGTGGAGAGATAGGAGCTGGCAATTAGCCGACAGCTGAGTGGACAGCTCAGAAAAAGGAAGGGCTGAGCCCAGCCCTGACAGTACCCCCTCCTTAACGACCCCTCCCCCTCAGAGGACCACCAGGCTTGAGGGGAAAACGTACGTCCGAGGATGAGACCCAAGAGCTTTCCTCAGGACCGTACCCTTTCCAATGCACCAGGTACTGTATGCACCCACTGAACCTACGGGAATCAACAATGGACTGTACTTAATACTTCTCATGATTCTTAACCTGGACAGGGTGAGGACATGGCACCAAGGTGGTAAAGCCATTGCAGACCAAAGGTTTTAATAAGGAGACATTAATTACATTTGAGATACGCATATTAGAAGGAACAACTATTGCGTAAGTCACTGTTTTAACCCTGCGAAGAATATGGAAAGGCACAATAGACTGAGGTGCGAACTTCAGGGAGGGAACACAAAGTCGGAGGTTGCACGATGACAGCCAGACCCTGTCCCCAACCTGGTGGGAAGGTGCAGGCAGGCGTCTGTGGTCAGCATGGAGTCTGTACCTATCATTAGCTTGTCGCAAAGCCTCTTGGACTTGTGCCCAAGTGGAACGAAGACCATGGAGATGCTCCTCTAACTCAGGAATACCCTGCGGAGGCAACATGGAAGGTTGGAAACCACAGTTCGCCATAAACGGGGACAATCAGGAAGCAGAATTCAAGGCACTATTGTGAGCAAACTCCGCCCAAGGTAAGAGGTCTGAACAGTTGTTATGATGGTCAGAAATATATATGTAGGAATTGCTCCAAGGACTGATTGGCTCTTTCTGTGGTCCCAGTAGACTGCGGGTGATATGCAGAGGAGAAAACAAGCTGAATTCCCAGCTGTGCACAAAAGGCTCGCCATAACCGGGATACAAACTGACTACCCCTGTCCGAGACAATCACCTTGGGTAGCCCATGTAAGCGAAAGATCTCCCAAGCAAAAATTTAAGCCAGTTCCTGGGTAAGAAGTGGGTAACTTCTTAAATGGAATACAATGAGACATTTTCAGTTAGGACGTTGAGACAAAAGGGTGCCAACTCCAGTCTCAGAAGAATCAACTTCTAGAATAAAAGGCAACGTAGTATCAGGGTGTGCCAACACATCATCAGAAACAAAGGCAGCATTGAGACTCTGAAAGACCTTAATGGACTCTGGAGACCAACTCTGTGGGTTACCATCCTTTGTGGTCATATCAGTCAGGGACCTGACCAGAGATGGGAAGTTACGACGGGAACTGCTTGCCTGTGTGTGGTCCCTCCCCAGACACTGTCCTAGCAGGTGATGGGACAAGAGCTCCTGGTAATTTTGAATTTTTGCATTTTTACCAGCGTCAGACATTTTTGTTGCAGCTTAAAAATGCCTCTCCATATTATTCTATGTGTCCATGCAAATATAGGCTTTTAGGAGCTGTAAGTGGCATAGGCCAGCATGTTCTGAAGACCAGCGTTACAGCTGTAAAAACGTCTGATGCTGCTAAATGCATCGAATTACTGGATACGGCGCTAAGCCGCATCAAGCGTTTGTTTGTTTTTTTGACATGTCAAAATCAATGGTTCCCTATGAGAGCCATCTTAACTTATCAGCCTGTAGATTTGAATGGAAATCACATCCAAGTCGGATCATTATGCTCTAACTTGTGGCATGCGATTTGCGCTCTGAGAATCTTGAAGGGCAACCCCATGCCAATTTTTTTTTTTAAACGGCATTGAGCCCACCCCCAGGATCCACACCAGGCCATTTGAGTCTGGTATGGATCTTGAAAGGGAACCCCATACCAAAATGAAAAAAAATGGTGTGGGGTACCCCCCAAGACTTTGAGGGGAAACTCCACGCTATAATGACATGCCCCCCCAGGGCCTCTTCCCAACAACCCTGGGTGGTGGTTGTGGGGGTCTGCAGGCAGGGGGCTTATTGGAATCTGGAAGCCCCCCATGTGAATGAGTATGAGGTACATTGTACCCCTACCCATTTACCCCCCAAAAAAGGAGTGTAGTGTAAATAAAAACAAGAGACGGTTTTGACAATTCCTTTATTAAAAATCTTCAAAGTGTCTCCTTCCTCCAGTGGTGTGTTCTTCCTCTGGTTTTTTCCCTCCGGTGATGTGTTCTTCCTCTGGTCTTCTCCCTCCACTGCTGTCTTCTCCACCACTGACCCAGTCCTCCTCTGACTCTGGCTCCCGTTGTTATGCCAGCTCTGTTCTCTGCCAATTCTTATATAGCCAAAGGGCTTGGCCACCCAGTGATGTCACCATGAGACCCCGCCCCTTGTGATAGCACGTAAAACCACTCTGCTTTAAAGCACTCACCCAATGTTGAGGGCATGTGGCCAGGTATGGTCCAGGAGGGGGGCGAGTGACCTGCTTGGCTACATGCTAGGGTCTGGTATAGATTTTGGGGGGACCCCACGCCATTTATTTATTTTTTTAATAAAAGAGGCAGAGAAACACTGCTAAACGCTAATGTGGCTAAACGCGCATTAACACCAATGTAAAAAGCTACTGAAAGCTTGTTTTTACAGACCTTTTTTCCTGGTGTCGGTATTGGCTTTGCAGCTATTTTTTTCTAACACCCTGTGTGCATGAGATTTAAAAGGAGAAATATGTTTTTTTTTCCTTTTTGTTATACTTTAAGCACATTGCTAATCACATTAGCTACATGTTTGTAGCTTAAATATTAATACTTTCACTGAAAATGGTTATTTTGGTTAACTTTGTGAAGTATCAAAATTGTGGCTCTGTTAGTGGTCCAGTCCAGGGGAAAATCTAGGATTCCCTTGAATTGGTAGGTGGCTAGACATGAAAGGAGACAGCTTGAGGAGGGGGCCCTTACACAGTCTGGCTAGAAGTTTGCCTGCTATATTTCCGAATTTATGAAGAGTGGCGTCTAAGTGCGCTTTTTTGGTTAATTCAAGGGTGTCTGCCCATATATCGAAAGCCCTCTTGGCTGTCTGCCATTCGTTTCTACTGTCAGAGGAGTCCTTGGTGGTTAGGGAGCGTTGTGCCTGATGTAGTCGCGCGCTGGCTAATTTGTATTTTGTTAGAGTGTTCCTTTTAAAGGAGGTGGCATAGGAGATAATCCGTCCCCTAAGGTATGCTTTTCTGGCATCCCAGAAGAGATTCGGATTACCAATGTGGGGCGCGTTGGCCGTGGAGTATTCAGACCAAGCTTTTTCCATGAATTGCTGGAAGTCAGTGTTGTTGTGTAGGTAGGAAGGGAAACGCCAGATTTTGGGGTAGGGAGGTAGATCTAGGTTATCGAGTGTCACCTCGATTGGAGCATGGTCAGAGATGGCAATGTCATGTATGTCTGCACCTGACAGCATAGGGATTAGGTCGTCAGAGCCAAAGAAATAGTCGATCCTGGTGAGGGTTGGAGTAAAAGGTAAATTCTCTGTCAACTGGTTGTGAGTGTCGCCAAAGGTCTTGGAGGTGTAGGGAGTCCATAGTGGATGCCAAATGCGTAGGGGTGGTAGGGTCGGCTCCTGCCCTGGGGCGTTTGGGTGATGATCTGTCATCAGTCTGATGGAGAATGTCGTTGAAGTGTCCTCCAATTAAGTGTGGAAGGTGTGTATTACTAAGTAGCCATGTAGATAGTTCACTATAGAACTGTTTGATGGGAGTGTAGACATTAGATATTACTAGGTCCTTGGTTCCTATTTGGATATGTGCCAAGAGAAGACATCCCTGGGTGTCTGCTTTTACGAATAGGACTGTGCAGGGGAGATCTTTATGTATCAGCAGGAGAACCCCTGCTTTACGCCCAACAGCATCTGAGCCTATGACCGTGCCCACCCATAGCTTTTTCATACGATGGAAATCTTGAGTTAATAAGTGAGATTCCTGGAGTAGGGCGATGTTAGTTTTAAGTCTTTTAAGATGTCTGAGGATCTTCATTCTCTTGTTAGGGGATCTAAGACCTTGTATGTTCCAAGAGACTATTTTCATATCGGGGGGGTTGCGTGAAGGATTTGGGCCGCTGTTGCAGATTTATCACTGTGTAGTTGATAATGTGAAGTAGTTGTTATCAGGAGGATAGGTAATGGTCTCGTGGTAGTAGTGTGGTGAAGGGGAGTCTGGGGTAGGGCATGGGCCCCAGGGCTGTTGGAGGAGGGAGGGGAGTAGAGGTTGGAGGGGGAAACATGGAAATATAACATAACAATCCACTTGGGGTCACTATGTAGGTCAGCTCCCAATACAGGACCCTGGTAGAGTGGCATAAGAGCGCCCATTTAAGCAAGAAGAGTTTGCGCGGCTGCCTCGGGTCATGTATGGGAGGAAGACAAAAATAGTAGGGGGTACACAGTGAGGCCAGGAGGAGAGATAGAGCATAGTAGAAGCATTTTATACTAGAAAGAGTATTATTAGTTTAACATCATAACATGGAACATAGTATATATTATACGGTCGCCTAGAAACGAAAATGGTGGTTATAAAACAGGTAGAGCTGGTAGAGAGAAAAGAATAAAAAAAAAAAAAAAAGGCCTTTGAGATGTACGATACACACAAAAAAAATGATAGTGTCAGACTGTGCGGTGCTGCATTGTATGCGCCCTTGATAGAGAGAGTAACGGAGACATGTTATGTGACTCCCTTTCAGAGAGGGGTTACATGGTGGTGTTCTGGAGCCGAGGGTCTTAAGTATTTAGGGGAGTCCTTTTGCGGGCTCCTTTAGTCCAGGGAGCGGTTGAGAGGAACAGCCTTGAAAGGGGTGTGAGGGTGCAGGTCTGCATGCAGAGACCGCAAGAAGGCTTCCGCTTCAGAAGGGTCTTGGAAAGATAATTGTTCTTCGTTTGGAGTCTTGAGGCGGAGGGTAGCCGGGAACGCCAGCGTGAATTTTATTTGCTGTTTATAGAGTTCTGTGCATACCTGCTGGAATGCTTTCAGTTTCTTAGAGACCTCAATTGAGTAATGAGCAAATATCAGGACCCTTATTCTGTCATTTTGGAGAGAGCGATTTTGTCTGAACTTTTGTAGAATAAGGTCTTTGTCTGAATAGTTCAGATATTTAGCGATTATTGGCCGGGTTCATTTGCACTCAGTGTTAAAAGATCCCATGCGGTGGGCTTGTTCCACTGTGCAGGGGCCTGAAAGGTGTAGTGCTTCAGGAATGCGCCTGGCGCAGAATTCAGAAAGAGCCTGCATTTGAAGCGATTCTGGGACACTCACGAATCGCAGGTTGTTCCTTCTGGACCTTTCCTCTAAATCGTCCAATTTTTGGATGATGTATTGATTGGTCTTATCCTGCATTTGTTCCGTGGCCTGGGCCAGGTAGAGCTCCTCTTCCACGCCAGATAAGCGGTGCTCTAAATCATTTAGTCTGGTGGTATGCTCTCCTAGCTGGGCCTTGATTTGTTTCATCCCTGCGTTCACAGCTTTCTCCACAGAGGTAGCAATCATGAGGGATAAGAGAGCTGCCACAGCCTGTGCTATGCACTTCATGCTGTTGTCTCCAGTGTGATTTGGAGCAGAGGCCTGTGGAGAGATGGCCTGTGGAGCAGAGGTGTGTGGAGAGGAGGCATGTGAGGGTGAGGTATGCAAGGAGGATTGATGGGCTGAGCAGCCGCTTACCTCCATTTCGGCCGGCTGTGAGTCAGTGTGAGGCTCCATGTAAGCCGAAGCCGGGGCCTCAATTTGCGGCTGGGCCGGCAGCGCCGTCAGGGCCGTGTGCGATTGGGCACCAGTTTTCTCCACAAACCGGTCCATGTGTAGGCGGCAGTGACCTGGAGGAGGCTGTGGGTGTTTGGGGCGGCTCAGGCTGTTTTTTTTAGGCTGAATTGTGGTCGTGCTGCAGGAGCTGAGGAGAGGAACAGCTACTCCATGCAGTGCCGGAACCGGAAGCTCGCTCTCTTAGTAATTTTTCTGTGTCCTGTCAGTATAAAAAATTGCTCTATAATTATTTTTTTGTGTGGTGTCAGTAAATTTTACTTCAAGAGGTTGGCAACCCTGACCAGGAGGCAACTGCACATTCTCTAGATCAACTGCCCCTGGTGTTATTACCTATAAATATTAATATCCAGTTATATTCAAAGGCAATCTACTGGGCTGATATGCACTATACCAGAAGGACACAGTGCCAAGTGCCACTCAGAATGAGCCCAGGAAAATAATAACCAGACTTTTTTTTTATATATAAAAATGCAATTAATTTATTGAAAAATCAGTATAACCAAATGACATAAAAAAATGACAAAAATCCTACACCTAACATCATATAGAAAATGTTGTCTGGTACCAAAGACAAACACATAAAACAGAGCGTTTGACGCCTCTCAAGCATATAAAAATATAACATTAAGGCACTTTGGATGAGTGTAATTGGAGGTGGCTACACCACCAGCCAGGTAGTCCTGTCAGTAATGATGCAAGAAATGGACGTTGCAAAATGTAAAAAGAATATAAAAAAGCACCACTCCATGGCTGAGAGGAATATCCTTACTGTGGAACAATCCCGGGGTAGGGGAGAGGGCAAAGAACAGGGGTGAACAGCGGCATATCCACAAAAGCTGTGAAATCCACTAGATTGTGAATGTCCTTGAACCAACCAAAACTGCTATAGCCTGTGAGTTATTTCCAGTGAAGGCAGATAGGTGGGTAATTTTCCCCGGATGGCTGTGAAGTAATCAAGGTAGAATGAAGGCAATAGTTCAATAGGCAAAAATAATGCGTGAATACATAACTAACTGTCAGTAGATTGTGGAGGCAGCGCTGTGTAGCACAGTTGGAACAGCCGATCAAAGCTCCCACACTTTCTCGTCATGGCAGAATTGCCAAACATGTACCTCTCACTTGTAGTCATCTTGTCGACACTTGTAGTACCGCAGGGATAGGGGATAATGCTATCCATTTCTGGTACACTGTATACAGACATCATTGTCCTCTTGCCTTGCTGAGGAGGATCCTGCCTGGTTCAGTTGATAAGCTGGGCCAGTTGTGGTGTTTGGGCTTGCTATCCAGGAGTGCACCAACGAAAGTGGCTAGCTGAAGACACCAAACCTTATTTTTCTTCTGAAGGAATTAAGCTACTAATGCCATACGGATCCGCACACACATATTCAGGGCTCTGCATATGCATTGGGTGTATGGAACAGTTTATCTAGAAAGTTAAGCCATTACTTGTTGACTTGAATAAATGTTTAAAGTTGGGCCTGTGGTGTCAGGGGAAAGAAGAGAGAGGCTTGACACAAAGAGGGTCATTCCTCTGCTCTCCTCCTTCCTGGACTCATAGAGCCAACTGGAGTAAAGGTAACCAACCCAATTTAAAATATCATATTGTGCTTTATTTACCATTTAAGTATGCTTCTGCTTTTGGGGACATTCTCTGGTTTGGAATCCCCTGCAAGCAGCTTGACTATAGGATCTAGAGCAGATATTGCTCTCTAGTTGATTACCTGAATATATATGGTTACTGTCTGTTATTCTTCCACAGAAATATTGCAGTGAAGACAAGTTCTGTGTTTTATCATAACGTGTGTGTTTCTCGTTGGTCATTGCACTTACACTATTGCCAGGTTGTGCCAGAGGGGGCTGAGGCTGTTTTTAGGGTTGAGAGGCAGAGTAACGGACTGAACTAACTTAAGCAGCCCCTGTGGGGGTATCGCTACAATCATATCCCCCCTTAATCTCCTCTTCTCAAGAGAGAATAAATTCAGTTCAGCTAATCCTTTCTCATAGCCGAGCTCCTCCATGCCTCTTATCAGTTTGGTTGTCCTCTGCACTTTCTTGATTTCTCCAATATCCATTTTGTGAACTGGTGCCAAAACTGATCTGCATATTTTGGATAGGGTCTTACTAATGACTTAGGGCAAATATGTCTCTCCTTTTGGAGTCTATACCACTTTACTTAACATTTCACTCAGGATTCTATTTTTGTCTCTGTCTTGTTTTGGGGGGATTTTTCCTCTCTCAACATGAAACGCATACAAAAATGTGTGGGTTCAATTGCCATTAGGAAAGGAAGATTTGGACAGTGATTCTATCTCTATCTAACTCCAATCCATTTCCTGTGCTGACAGGATACAGGACAGATAGAGATTACAATAAAAATGAGGTTGATAAAAACTTTCCTGTTCTGCCCAAAAAGAAAATAGAAATTTGTATCTGGATAGTGACGTCATGCCATTATTATATTTCCCTAAAAGCCTGGTTGATCTTATGTTCACTGTCAACTATTTTATACTAAAATCTATGGCAAGCTGAACTTTATGTAGAAAAAATAACAACGAATGCAGTCATCTGTTAATTAAAACATAACTGGTTTGAGTGGGACTCTGGTACAGGGTGAGTAAGTATTAGGGGGCCTATCAGTTGTGCTGCTCAAGAGGAACATACACAAGGAAAAACAGTGAGAAGACGCTTGCTTTTTTACTGTACATTTGCAAGCTAAATATAATTAGGTGATCTAGATATTTTGCAGAAGAGAAAAGTCAATTAGCCAACTAGACTAGTCACGTGGCAGAGCTATATAAATCTCAGGAATGGACAGACACATATACAGTATCTTACAAAAGTGAGTAGACCCCTCACATTAGTGTAAATACTTTATTATATCTTTTCATGTGACAACAGTGAATAAATTACACTTTGCTACAATGTAAATTAGTGAGTGTACAGCTTGTACAACAGTGTAATTTTGCTGTCCCCTCAAAATAACTCAACACACAGCCATTAATGTTTAAACCGCTGGCAACAAAAGTGAGTACACCCCTAAGTGAAAATGCCCAAATTGGCCCAAAGTGTCAGTATTTTGTATGGCCACCATTTTTTTCCAGCACTGCCTTAACCCTCTTGGGCATGGAGTTTACCAGAACTTCACAGGTTGCCACTGGAGTCCTCTTCCACTCCTCCATGATGACATCACAGAGCTGGTGGATGTCAGAGACCTTGCACTCCTCCACCTTCCGTTTGAGGATGCCCCACAGATGCTCAATAGGGTTTAGGTCTGAAGATATGCTTGGCCAGTCCATCACCTTTACCCTCAGCTTCTTTAGCAAGGCAGTGGTCATCTTGAAGGTGTGTTTGGGGTCGTTATCATGTTGGAATACTGCCCTGCGGCTCAGTCTCCAGAGGGAGGGGATCATGCTCTGCTTCAGTATGTCACAGTGTTGGCATTCATGGTTCCCTCAATGAACTGTAGCTCCCCAGTGGCGGCAGCACTCATGCAGCCCCAGACCATGACACTCCCACCACCATGCTTGACTATATGGCAAGACACACTTGTCTTTGTACTCCTCACCTGGTTGCCGCCACACAAACTTGACACCATCTGAACCAAATAAGTTTATCTCAGTCTCATCAGTAATGCATGTCCTTAGTCTGCTTGTCTTCAGCAAACTGTTTGTGGGCTTTTTTGTGCATCATCTTTGGAAGAGGCTTCCTTCTGGGAAGACAGCCATGCAGAACAATTTGATGCAGAGTGCGGCATGTGGTCTGAGCACTGACAGGCTGACCCCCCACCCCTTCAACCTCTGCAGCAATGCTGGCAGCACTCATACATCTATTTTCCAAAGGCAACCTCTGGATATGACGCTGAGCATGTGCATTCAACTTCTTTGGGCGACCATGGCGAGGCCTGTTCTGAGTGGAACCTATCCTTTTAAACCGCTGTATGATCTTGGCTACCGTGCTACAGCTCAGTTTCAGGGTCTTGGCAATCTCCTTATAGCCTAGGCCATCTTTATGTAGAGCAACAATTCTTTTTTTCAGATCCTCAGAGTTCTTAGCCATGAGGTGCCACGTTGAACTTCCAGTGACCAGTATGAGAGAGATTTAGAACGATAACACCAAATTTAACACACCTGCTCCCCATTCACACCTGAGACCTTGTAACACTAATGAATGACATGACACCGGGGAGGGAAAATGGCTAATTGTGCGCAATTTGGACATTTTCACTTAGGGGTGCACTCACTTTTGTTGCCAGCGGTTTAGACATTAATGACTGTGTGTTGAGTTATTTTGAGTGGGCAGTAAATTTACAATGTTACACAAGCTGTACACTCACTACTTTACATTGTAGCAAAGTGTAATTTCTTCAGTGTTGTCACATGAAAAGATATAATAAAATATTTACAAAAATGTGAGGGGTGTACTGTATAGACCCTTTGAGCTGGTGAAACAGCTCCCATATATGTTTTTCGATCATGTATTTAGCTTTTAGATTAGAGTTCAGCTTTAATTTCTTTGCTTGATATATTTTAGTAGCCCCCCCCACACACACAGGTCTGCTTGCACTATACATCTTTTATCCATATTTTTTTCTTTTCTTGCAGCATGACTTACAAAAAGACTTTCTTTAGTATTCTTCCTTCATTCACTCTTACCACATGTTCAATCTCTGCATCTGTGTCCATTTTTTTGTGTTGCCAATAGATTTTCCTTGGAGTTTACATTTTCTGGGTAGTTTGTTTCCATGCTCTTGTCAAGTATGTCTCCACTGATCTTGTTACAATATTATATTATGTAATTTTGCATTTTCTGAAAACTGATTTTTATTTTATTTTTCTCACCAATTGCAAAATAATCATGATTCTATGCAATCATTTTAGTTTAAAGCGGAGTCATTTCCGCGATTTCAGTGGGCCCTCCTCCTTCCCTCGCTGCCTTCTGGGATCTGTGTGTGTCCCAGGAGACGACGGGTCCATTCAGAAAGTGCAGCGTGACTCGCGCATGTGCAGTAGGAAACCAGCAGTGAAGACTGAAGGCTTCACTGATGGTTTCTCTTACTAGCAATGCTAGCGCCTATCAAGCCGATAGATCGGATTGGGGTGCTGACATCGCGGGAACCCTGGAAGGTAGGTGCCCTTATATTAAAAGCATCAGCTACAGTTTTTGTAGCTGCTGATTTTTTTTTTTATACAGGCTGGAATTCCACTTGAATTTTTCTACATATATATCACTACCCCCCCATTCTAACACACTTGAAAAAATACTTCTATGGTTAACTGTATCTTAAAGTGGTTGTATCTTTAAACAAACAACAAAAACAGGCTCCTGTGCTTTTAAGGTATGAGATATAGCCCAGTGCTTTTGCCATGCCTTTTCTATGTACAATACCTGGTTGATCCTCGCTGTTCCTGTGTTCCCCTCTGTAAACTGATCATGTTTATCATGGCTGCCGATGTCTGATATTGTGGTCACTATACGTGTCTCCGTCATCCAGCTATCTCCTTAGTGTCTCTGCATCTCCCCCTCTCAATTATACACAAAGCCTTTCAAGCAACTATAAATATTATATCTAATGAGAGCTGCTGATACCTAACACATTCCCATATACTGTATGTGTTAAACCTGATTAAAACATCTAATTAAAAATGGCAAAATTATGATTTCCATCTGGAGTTCCACTTTGATGGGTGATTGAGGAGCCTTAAGCTAGCCATACATGTATCTAAATTTTCTTGGTTCAGCAGGGACTGATCAAATTTTGATCCATGGATGGGCAGGCTGGTTGTACTCAAGTAGATCTATCCTTTGACTTGTGTACAACCAGATTGTTGGGTTTTTCCTGAATGAACAGTGTCACTGGCTATAGCTGGAAACACTGATCAAGGCTCCCCACCATCAGAATACAATATTATAGCTCAAAGGATTCCCCCATTTACCTGTGTGGATTGGGGAATCAGCTCATTTTTTTCCTGTTAAACTCGCTGCTTGAACGAAAAAAAAAATGAATACTGTATGGCCTTCCTTAAAATGTAAGCTCTTAAAAAAACATGGATTTATTCAATACACTTGTTATCAGACACTGAATACAGCAGTGATATACTTATTTGATTTTCAGGACTGAACAAATGCAGTACATATGGGAAGAAAACACCTAGCTAAATATGTTTTATTAAGAAATAACAAATAAATTACTTTATCCTATAGGTTTCTGTGTTCACAAGTGACTGATATAGTATGTAACTCTGTCATACTATTAATAATTTACTGAAAACATATAGGACATATGGAAATGAAAGTTTCAAGATGTTTCTGGGGCATTAGGAACAATCAAAATTTCACGCTAATCACCAAACGCATAAAAACATAATGAGGAAAGATAACATAAAAAAAATCATAGCGTTTGGTCAGACAAGGACCAATAAAACTTTTTTTCTGTCAGTAGCTAAGACTTCATTAAATATATAGTTACATTTTTCTGAAATACAAAGCTTGCGGTTCATTAACCTCTCATCACATTCCCTAGTGCCAACAAAGCTTAAGGATATGAAATACTCACACAGTAATAATGGCCTTAAAAATCAATTCACAGATGAATATATTTAATTAGAAAATGTTCTAAATATCGGATGGTTCTCTCAGCTGGTGGTTTTAGTTGGAAGAGTTTGGAATATTACCATAAGTTACCGTATTAGTTTCTTGATGTTCTAAATGGTGTGTGCTATGAATAAAGGACAAGTACATAACACTTAATAGTAAATACATTTATATATGTTTGTAAGTTGCATATTAAATTTATTCTGGTTACAAAAACAAAATGAACATGGACATCAGTGAATCTGAAAAATTGGTTCCAATCAATATTCTCTTAGCTGGATTGGTTGTAATATGCATTGCCAAACCAATCTAAATGAACTTTACCTTTAAACTTCTCCCTTTGCAAAGGCCAACTCTTCAAGGTGTCTTATTTTATAAGTTACAAAATGCTCCTTGGCTTCTTCAGTGCACCATTATGAAAGGCTCACTTAAATCAAGCCTGGAGTTATAGTAATATAAAAGCTACTATTGCCAAACTCTTCTTCAAAAATGCAAGTTGCCTGACTGGTATGCTTCAATACTTTTTCAAACACTGACCCAAAACAAGAATGCATATCAGGATTATTATTATTATTATTAATAAACAGGATTTATATAGAGCCAACAGTTTGCGCAGCGCTTTACAACATGAGGGCAGACAGTACACTTACAATACAAATCAATACAGGAGGAATTAGATGGCCCTGCTCGTTAGAGCTTACAATCTAGAAGGGAGGGTCAAGTGGAAACAAAAGGTAATAACTGTGGGGGGTGAGCTGATGGAGAAAATTAAAAAACAGTTGTTAGGTGTGGGTAGGGTAGGCTTCTCTGAAGAGAAGGGTTTTCAGGGATCGTCTAAAAGCTAATAGAGTAGGAGATAAGCGGACAGATTGGGGTAAGGCATTCCATAGGATTGGAGAGGCTTTGGAAAAGTCCTGGAGGCGAGCATAGGAGGAGGTGATGAGGGAGCTAGAGAGCAGAAGGTCTTGAGTGGAACGAAGAGAACGAGTAGGTTGGTATTTAGAGACTAGGCTAGTGATGTAGGTGGGGGCTAAATTGTGGATGGCTTTGTAGGTAGTTGTTAGTATTTTGAATGTAATTCTTTGGCGACCGGAAGCCAGTGGAGGGATTGACAGAGAGGGGTAGCAGAGACAGAGCGATTGCTAAGGTGGATGCGTCTGGCAGCAGCATTCATGATGGATTGAATAGGTGATAGACTACGTAGAGGTAAGCCAATGAGAAGGGAGTTGCAATAGTCAAGGCGAGAGATGACCAGCGAGTGAATTAAGAGCTTTGTTGTGTCATTGGTTAGAAAAGGGCACATTTTGGAGATGTTGCGGAGGTTGAGGAGGCAGGATTAGGACAGTGATTGGACGTGGTGCTTGAAGGAAATTTCAGGGTCCAGGATGACACCTAGAACCTTGGCATGTGGGGATGGGCTTATAGTTGTGCCATCGATTTTGACCGAGAGATCAGGGGAAGTGGCATATGGGGGAGGAAAAATTATAAGTTCGGTTTTGGATAGATTGAGTTTGAGGAAGTGGTGTGACATCCAGATTGATATATCTGATAGTAAGTTAGAGATACGTGAGGAGACAGTGGGAGTGAGCTGAGGTGTAGATATTTGGGTGTCGTCAGCGTAGAGGTGGTATGGGTCTGACAAGTGCATGTTTTAGAGAGCTGGGGAAGATATCAGAAGAGAGGGAGAGATTGAAAATGTGGGTTAGAGAGTGTAGCATAGAGCCAGAGGGTGAACGTAGCATTTGTGAGGGAACAGGATCCAGAGGGAAGGTGGTAAGGTGGGCATTAGCAAGTAGTTTAGCAACCTCTTCTATAGTGGTGCGGTTGAAAGAGGGAAGTAATGATTGTGCCTGTGGGCATGAAGTTTGAAGCATGGAGGGTATCAGAACAGTAGAGATCTCCTCACGAATTGTATCAATCTTCTGTTTGAAGTGATTGGCGATCTCCTGGGCAGTAAGTGAGTTGGCAGGTGGAGGCGGTGGAGGACGAAGTAGAGAGTTGAAGGCAGAGAAGAGTTGACGGGGACGGGATAATAAGTTACTAATGAGAGTGATAAAGTAGGTCTGCTTGGCAGTGAGGAGGCTGGAATTGTATTTTTGGAGGGCAGATTTATATTGGTTGAAATCTCTCTGAGACTTATGCCCTGTACACACGGTCGGATTTTCCGACGTAAAATGTGTGATAAGACCTTGTTGTCTTAAATTCCGACCGTGTGTGGGCTCCATCACACATTTTCCATCGGAATTTCCGACACACAAAGTTTGAGAGCTTGCTTTAAAATTTTCCGACAACAAAATCCGTTATCGGAAATTCCGATCGTGTGTACACAAATCCGACGCACAAAGTGCCACGCATGCTCAGAATAAATTAAGAAACAAAAGCTATTGGCTACTGCCCCGTTTATAGTCCTGACGTACGTGTTTTACGTCACCGCATTCAGAATGATCGGATTTTCCGACAACTTTGCGTGACCGTGTGTATGCAAGACAAGCTTGAGCCAACATCCGTTGGAAAAAATCCATGGATTTTGTTGTCGGAATGTCCGATCAATGTCCGACAGAGCATTAGTCTTACGCCACTGGCGCTCGCAAGCATGACTACATTTTTTCAGGCTTCTAGTATTATCTGTTTGCCAAGGTTGAAGGACTCGGGGCCTGATTCTGAGTGTAGTGAGGGGGGCCACTGAGTACAGTGAGGCTAGAAGTGAGGTGTTGTAGACAGAAGTGGTTAGGTTGGTGCAGGATAGGGGTGAGATTTTGTCGTAGAGGTTGTTGATAGCAGAGTAGAGAAGAAAAGGGTTGAGATGACGTAGGTTACTAATATTTTCACTGAAAAGCTCAGCAATGTCCCCTGTCACATTAGGATGAGCGGCCAGGCAGCCACTGCATTCTAATAGACTTCAATGGCCTGCTTTTAGCAACACCTGGAGGCCTGTTTATGGGATATGAGCCTCAGCACCCTTATAAAAGAGGCATGATGGCTTCACTTTAAATAAAAATAATTTTCCCTTATTAGTTCTAGAGCATCCAGTTCTACCCAGTATTTGGTTAACATATCAGCACTTAATACTGTAGGTGTAAGCTTGCAGAGCAGGAACTATAAGCCATTTTTTAAAACTAAAGCTGAGATGCAGCAAATGTTTGGAAGCCCACCAGGCAACTCAAAAAGTCAAAATAATTGTTTGTGCTTGCACCTTTTTGGTTTGGATTTGTTTCTTAATTTAGATAATCTAAAAAGGAGTTAATATTTTTAGTGCATAAAGGACCAAGGGGGCAGTTTTAAGATTTTAAAAGTGATACATTTTTTGTATCTATAATATACTTAGTATATGTTAATCATTATGTTAAAAGGAATGGTTATGTGTCATAATACAAGAGCAAGTGGAACTTAAATTGTGCATATTTCTTGATATTGTACCAGTCAGAAAATGGACAATAAAAATATAAAAAAGGGGTAAAAAAGCGCTACCACATGTAAAAGTACTCCATTATTAACCACCTCATGACCACACTATGACCAAAAGTTGGCTACAGCGCGGCTCTCTTGTTTTGGGATGGCGTTCATGGACATCCTCCCAAAACCACTCCTCCTGCATGCCCCCTGGGACGCTCATCGGGTGCGCTCTGTGAATGCTTTTTCCTCAGGACACAGCCGATCATAGATCACGGTAAAGGGTCAATCACAACAGCCTGTTACCATGTGATCAGCTGTGTCCAATCAAAGCTGATCACATGTAAATAGACTTGCCGGTTATCTACAATCCTTTCCTCACACTCTGTCACAACATGAGGAAAGGAGAGCTAGGGACATTTACAATGATAAACAGTGCCTATCAGTGCTCATGAGTGCCACCTCATTACTGCAGGCTCATCAGTGC
This sequence comes from Aquarana catesbeiana, assembly GCF_042186555.1. Taxonomy (NCBI): domain Eukaryota; kingdom Metazoa; phylum Chordata; class Amphibia; order Anura; family Ranidae; genus Aquarana; species Aquarana catesbeiana. Next base: position 292,705,282 of record NC_133328.1, read on the forward strand.
CTCCACATTAGTGCCCATCAGTGCAGCCTCATCATTGCCCAACAGTGCAGCCTATCAGTACCAATCAGTACAGCCTCATCTGCACACATCAGTGAAGAAGAAAAAATACTTATTTGCAAAATTTTATAACAGAAACTAAGGAAAATGTTAGTTTTTTTCATAACTTTCAATCTTTTTTCGTTTGTTAAGCAAAAAATAAAAAAAAAACAGTGGCGATTAACCACTTGAGCCCCGGAAGGATTTACCCCCACAACCGTTTTTGGGCCAGCCATCACAGTTATACTGCAGCAGGTTGGACCGGCTGCGCAAAGCGTCGTAGCTATACGTTGCACGCTCGGTCGCCTGAGAAGCGCGCGTGTGCGCCCCCCCGCCGGCCATGACCATCGGATTCGATCAGGAACTGATCAATCTCCAGGCCTAGACCAATGATATCTGGCCTGGACCTGGTGATCGGTCCTGACGAATGAGATCCTTCCCCTGTCGTGTAAGTGTAAACACTGACAGGGGAAGTAATGTCATCTCTCCTCATGTCGTTCTTTTCCGTTCCAGACCGAGGAGAGAAGACATCACAGAGTGAGTTGCACAACACTACACTGACACCAGGTCACTTAGGCACCCAATTCACCCCAAATCATCCCCCCAGTTAACTCCTTCACCACCTGTCACTGTGTCACCCAGTACAGCATTCAGATTTTTTTTTTTGATTGCTGTACTGGTGTCATTAGTGACACTAATCAGGGCAATTAGTACTAGGCCCAGATAGGTCTAGGGACCCCCTAACCCCCCAATAAAGGTTTAATCCCTTGATTACCCCGTCACCTGTGATCACTGTATAAGTGTTACGGGTGATGTGGTTTAACTAGATTTTTTTTATAGCGCCAGGGCACCCGCTGTATTTTACCCAATAAAGGTTTAACACCCTGATGACCTGGCGGGTGATCAAAGTTAGGTTTTAGCGTCAGTTAGGGTCTGTGTCACCCCAGGCAGCGTCAGATTAGTGCCAGTAGCCCTAACACCCACGCACGCACCATACGCCTCCCTTAGTAGTATAGTGTCTGAACGGATCTGATCAGATCTATATTAGCATCCCCAGCAGTTTAGGGTTCCCAAAAATGCAGTGTTAGCGGGATCAGCCCAGATACCTGCTAGCAACTGCGTTTAGCCCCTCCGCCCAGCCCAGCCCAGCCCACCCAAGTGCAGTATCAATCGATCACTGTCACTTACAAAACACTAAACACAGGCCTGATCCCTGCGAACGCTAATAGGGCGTACACACGGTCGGACTTTGTTCGGACATTCCGACAACAAAATCCTAGGATTTTTTCCGACGGATGTTGGCTCAAACTTGTTTTGCCTACACACGGTCGCACAAAGTTGTCGGAATTTCCGATCGCCAACCACGCGGTCACGTACACCACGTACGACGAGACTAGAAAAGGCCGGTTCAGAACCAAGCGCGGCACCCTTTGGGCTCCTTTTGCTAATCTCGTGTTAGTAAAAGTTTGGTGAGAGACGATTTGCGCTTTTTCAGACTCGTGGCTTTCAGATCGTTTTCTGCCGTTCAGTTAGTGCTTGTGGGTTTGTATCTGCTCTTCAGTGCGTGCAGTCAGTTCGTATCAAAGTTTTCTGTGTGATCTTGCCTGCTCGTTGCTGTTTTTCAGGTCGCTCTTCACAGGCCTTGCTGTTCTTCAGTGCGTTCTGTTACTTCGTTCTGAGCAGCCGACCGTTTTCTAGCCATGTTTCGTATGCGTACTCCTCGTAGAGTTCGTGCTGTGTGGGGGCTTGGTGTTGGGGTCCTGACCTTGACACAAGTCCAGTCCATGAACAGGGTGGGGAGGAGTTCATGGACCAAGAATTGGTTGCTTCAGCGTGACCAGTTCTGTCATATGCCTTTGCTCCGTGAGATCCGTGAGAATAATCCTGATGATTTCAGGAACTTTCTCAGGATGACGGACCCCGTATTTCACCGTTTGTTGGCTTCGCTGACCCCCTATATCAGCAGGCAGGATACCTGCATGAGGTAAGCCATCACTCCGGAGCAGAGGTTGGTCGCTACCTTGCGGTATTTGGCCACAGGGAGAAGTCTGCAGGACTTGAAGTTCTCGACAGGCATCTCCCCCTAGGCTCTGGGTATCATCATCCCAGAGACCTGTTCTGCCATCATACAGGTCCTGCAGAAGGAGTATATGAAGGTAAGATTTTTATCCTTTTATATCACATTTTATTGTCTTTAATGTTTGATAATATATTGTATTTCTTTCCTCGTTCCCTAATTACCATGCTTGTAATATGCTGTGAATGTCCCCTTTGTCCTCATGCATGCTGGATTTTTATGTAATTATTATTTTAGGTCCTTCATACATATTTGCCCTTCAATAACCTCCCCAGCATGGTGTCTCCTGGCCCTATATTCACCTCATGTAGTCACTTAACAATGTATTTTATCAGCTCCATAGTAGTGCTTTACCCCAAACACCCCCTAAAATGTTATTTTTGATTTAAATTCAGGCAGAGTGCCAGAGGCTTTTTTTTGTGGTGTCCCCAAATAATTTTTAGTAACCCTCCCTCCCCCAACTGCTAAGTCAGCTGATCCCAATTCTCTATCTATCCTCAATCATCTATCTGCTGACTTTGCCAAACCCATACACACTATACCCACCTCTTTACTGGTCAGATTTATGGCTGAATTACCCAAAGCATGTAGTGCAAGGGCCTGCCTGTATACTTTACAATGGTACTGTTTAAAGTTTTTGTATCCTATTATTATCTTGATAGGTAATAGCAGAATGCCCAAATGTCCTCAAATGTGTACAATGTGTATTTATATCTTTGTATTATGACACTTCTTACCTGTCCAGTGTGCTGCCAATAGTGTAACTAAGGAGGGGCTATTCGAAGTAATACCCATTATTTAGGCATTCATCTCTCAATGAAGTGAAGAGGGTTACCTGTCCAAGATTTCCACACACCCCATAATGTTAGAAATGGCCCATGAGAGGGGGGGGGGGATATGATAGGTGTACCTTATACTTTGGCCTTGTTAAATTCCCCTTAATAAATGCTATCTGGAGGTTGCCCCATAATGTTTGTGTCTAATCTGCTTGCCATGTTTCAGAGTAAAAATAGTAATGTTTATTTTTTTTCCTCAACAGTTTCCTTCCACGCCACAGGAATGGCAGACTGTGGCCTCCCACTTTGCCCAGCGGTGGGACTTTCCTAACTGCGGAGGGGCAATTGATGGGAAACATTCGGCCAACTATGCTGGCTCAGTTGGGCCTGAGGCCAGAATCCTACATCAAACCACACTGACGGCGCTTGAAAGTGGCCGTCCTGGCTTGCCCTCCCTGAGTGCCCGTGATGTCCGGTTACGCTACCTGGAGTTCTTTGCGGGTAGGGGGGCTATCAATATGCCAGACAATATGTGAAGCCTTTTTAAAATAAAAAAAAAAGAAAATCTTTGTGTACATTTACTGCTTGTGTTTGTTTTAGCTGACCCTGACAGAAATGTTTTGAGTGCAGAAAATGTCGTGATTGGGTAACCTTATACAAAGCACTGTTGGCTGTTATTTCCTAAATGCAAAAACACATTTCAATACAAGTGCACTTGCAACTGCACTGAAACTGCACTTGCAAAGAGGATTTGCCCTTAGGAAATAACCCCCACTTTTGCATAAAACAGCTATTACATCACCCCAAAAGTGTTGTAGTGTTGAGACAATAATCCACACATTCTTGAGTAAGCCACTTTTTTATACCTGCACAATCACATGTGCATTTACCAAAGGTTTTTAAAACAAACCAACATGTTTGTTGTATAACAATTTTTGCAGTAGCATTGGCAAAATTCGAAATGTCCATTTCAGATAAAACAGGCCTGTGTAAAACCAACAAGAAAGCCAAAAAACTTGAACTTACAAAGTTCACATTAGGTAAAACCTGAAGGCTATATCAGACATCAGTATTTAGGAACTGGGTTTGATATAGCGTTCAGATGGGGGGAAATCACCCCTGGAAAAGCCAAATTTGGAAGATGCACACAAATTTCCCAATGTCAACATGTGCTATCTGCCATCAGGCGGGATCAAGGGATTTGTTTTGGGGGAGCAAGCCCTTCCTCAACGCGACTTTATAATCGAGGAAGGGGTTGCACCCCCAAAACGCGTCCATTGATCTCCCGTGATGGCAGATAGCACATGTTGGCACACTGTGTGCATCCTCCAAATTTGGCTTTTCAAAACATTGCAAAAAAATTTAAAAGATTGAACCACAATACAAAAAGTGATTTTGTGGGGTTTTAAATTATTTTTTTTAATAACATCATGGATTTTTTGCTGGATGTTTTGCAGTTCGGCATTACACCCCATGATCTCCCCGATCAGGATCTGGGCACTTTCTGAAGTAAAGCGTTCTCTATCCCTCACATCACGATCACCTAAAAAGAGATAAAGAAAAAAAAAAAGGTCTCAAAAATCTGCCACCATCCATCTCTTTTACCTGAGCCTGTGGTCGCAGACACTCACCTGTTGTGGTGCCAATCTCCACCACATCTTCTTCTTCCTCCTGCTCAGCTTGGGTTTGGGGTATTTCACCTTCTTCCAGAGGTGGGGGGTCTCTGGTCTCCTCGGATGAGGGGTGTCCTCCGAGTCTTTTCTCCCCTATGTAAAACAAAAATGGTATAATTAGCACACAGATATTTGATGGCAGAACTAGAAATAGGAAACATTGCTTGGAAGTGGGGTACAATTGTCTATTTTAGCCGAGTTCCAAGATGTATTTTTTTTATTGCCCTTTGTCAAGCTGCAATACTTTACCGGTTTAGTACAAGCTTCACAGATGTAGCCCCCCCTATAGTATACACTGGAGCACCTGTGTGGCCCCCTAATAAAAATGGTGTTCTTGTGTCCCACACTAGTGCTCCAGTGTCCAGATGTGAAAACAGCTGCTCAGTGTCCTCTCCTTACACACAATCTAGTTTGCATTTCATTCTAGTAACAAACCCATCTACACAAACAAATATTTGGCATCCAAGTAGGCCCAAAAAAAATGTGGGAAAATGCATATGGCCTAAACAATGGTGTTCTAGAGGCCGAAAGAAAAATGTTTGATACGAACAAATAATGGGCCCATGAATATTAAAGTTGCCCTTTTAAACGTTACAATTAATAAAAGCATATGGAGCAGCACGAACGTAATAAAGACAGAAAGAATAGGAACACAGCACAACTACTTACTTTTTTGCAGCACTCTCCGGATCTTTTGGTACTGCTCTGGCTCTCTCAACTTCAGGTCCGACCACCGCTTCCTGAGCTGATCTTTCGATCTTCGTACCCCGAAATTCTTGTGAAGGCTTTTGACCACTTTCGCCATGATCTTGGCCTTTCTGATGTTGGGGTTGGGGTAAGGCCCATACTATCCGTTATAGTCGGACTTCTTCATGATGTCGACCATCTCCAACATCTCCCCAAAGGACATATTTGTGGCCTTAAAACGTCTCCTTCTGGATCGGGACCTGTCCGGATCCGGGCTTTCCTCCTCCTCCTCCTCATTGCTAGAATTAGCATGCACCTGCTGTAACTCCGCCATGTGCTCTTCACCCACTGCACCAAACGAAAAGGGGCGGGGAATAGACTAGAAAGAACGTCAGGGGCGGGCGGAGTTACACGCATGCGCAGTGTGTATAAAGCGTAACACGCGTGCGTATTACGTACGATCTGTGAGCGGAGGAAGGAGCATTGGACGCGCCGATCGTAAGAACGAAGGTAAGAGACAAACTTGTGCCTATACTGCTTCTAGATTGAGGCCTATATTGTAACAAGATTAGGAGAGTTTTGTCTGACATTAGGCTTTGTCTTGTGTTGTGTCTTGCAGTGAACATGGATATGCTACTCAAAGATAATGACTTCATGTCAGTATTCCTAGAGATGAGGGAGCTGCCCTGTCTGTGGGAGATTAAACACCCCCATTTCAAGAACCAAGCAAAGAGGAAGACAGCACTGGTGCAATTGTGTGAAATTGTGAAGCAGGTGATCCCCACGGCAGACATCACCTATTTAAAGATATTAATTGGTTGCCTGAGGAGCACATATCTGAGGGAGCGCAAGAAGGTCCTGGATTCACAGAGATCCAGAGCAGCAGATGACATCTATGTCCCCAGGATGTTGTACTACGACAGGCTGCATTTTCTGGCAGGCCAGACTGAACCCAGGCCATCCCTCTCCAGTCTTCCTTCCACGCTTCCTTCCCCCCCGGCTGAAGCTTCTGATGCCCAACCTGGGCTTTCCAGGCCACATGTGGAGGAGCCCAGATTGAGCCAGGTATAGCATTCCTCTAAATATTTCTGCTTGTCCAATCAATGATGTTAACTAGATGTTAGTTGGGAGTACTAATTTAGGATTGGGATTGATGAAGCAAAACATTACAACCATGTCCTTTTTTCATACACAGGGAAGTCTCAGCAAGGAGGTGGCCGGGCCGAGCCAGCTGGCTGATCTGCAGGTCCCTCCACCCCCCCTGAAAAGAGAAAGTGGCAGTAGGAGGAGTGCCCTAGAGGAGACTGCTATAGGATTCTTTTGGAGGGCTACAGAGGTCCTGGGAGCACCCCACACCATGGAGGAGAACATTGCTGCCTTCATTGCATATAGAATGCAGAGGATGGAGGAGGGCCAACAAGTCATGTGTGAGGCCCTCATATTGGAGGCTCTTGAGAAAGGTATGAGGGGCCAAATGACACCTCAGACACACCTTTGGGATGGTCCTCCTCCTCCTCCTCCCTCTCCTCCAGGTCCCCCCAGTCCTCCTCCAGGTCCTCCCAGTCCTCCTCCAGGTCCTACTCCTCCTCCTGCCACATCTCCAACTGCACAGCCACAGCCCGGAAGGAAACGTTGGAAGGAAGACCAGACAGTGATAGTTACATAGTTACATAGTAGGTGAGGTTGAAAAAAGACACAAGTCCATCAAGTCCAACCTATGTGTGTGATTATGTGTCAGTATTACATTACATATCCCTGTATATTGCGGTCATTCAGGTGATTATCTAATAGTTTCTTGAAGCTATCAATGCTCCCCGCTGAGACCCCCGCCTGTGGAAGGGAATTCCACATCCTTGCCGCTCTTACAGTAAAGAACCCTCTACGTAGTTTAAGGTTAAACCTCTTTTCTTCTAATTGTAATGAGTGGCCACGAGTCTTATTAAACTCTCTTCTGCAAAAAAGTTTTATCCCTATTGTGGGGTCACCAGTACAGTATTTGTAAATTGAAATCATATCCCCTCTCAAGCGTCTCTTCTCCAGAGAGAATAAGTTCAGTGCTCGCAACCTTTCCTCATAACTAAGATCCTCCAGACCCTTTATTAGCTTTGTTGCCCTTCTTTGTACTCGCTCCATTTCCAGTACGTCCCTCCTGAGGACTGGTGCCCAGAACTGGACAGCATACTCCAGGTGCGGCCGGACCAGAGTCTTGTAGAGCGGGAGAATTATCATTTTATCTCTGCAGATGATCCCCCTTTTAATGCATGCCAATATTCTGTTTGCTTTATTAGCAGCAGCTTGGCATTGCATGCCATTGCTGAGCCTATCATCTACTAGGACCTCCAGGTCCTTTTCCATCCTAGATTCCCCCAGAGGTTCTCCCCCCAGTGTATAGATTGCATTCATATTTTTGCCACCCAAATGCATTATTTTACATTTTTCTACATTGAACCTCATTTGCCATGTAGTCGCCCACCCCATTAATTTGTTCAGGTCTTTTTGCAAGATTTCCACATCCTGCGGAGAAGTTATTGCCCTGCTTAGCTTAGTATCGTCTGCAAATACAGAAATTGAACTGTTTATTCCCTCCTCCAGGTCGTTTATGAACAAATTAAATAGGATTGGTCCCAGCACAGAACCTTGGGGAACCCCACTACCCACCCCTGACCATTCTGAGTACTCCCCATTTATCACCACCCTCTGAACACGCCCTTGTAGCCAGTTTTCAATCCATATACTCACCCTATGGTCCATGCCAACGCACCTTATTTTGTACAGTAAACATTTATGGGGAACTGTGTCAAATGCTTTTGCAAAATCCAGATACACCACGTCTACGGGCCTTCCTTTATCTAGATGGCAACTCACCTCCTCATAGAAGGTTAATAGATTGGTTTGGCAAGAACGATTCTTCATGAATCCACGCTGATTACTGCTAATGATATCATTCTTATTACTAAAATCTTGTATATAGTCCCTTATCATCCCCTCCAAGAGTTTACATACTATTGATGTTAGGCTAACTGGTCTGTAATTCTCAGGGATGTTTTTTGGGCCCTTTTTACATATATGGTGCTACATTGGCTTTTCTCCAATCAGCTGGTACCATTCCAGTCAATAGACTGTCTGTAAAAATTAGGAACAACGGTCTGGCAATCACCTGACTGAGTTCCCTAAGTACCCTCGGATGCAAGCCATCTGGTCCCGGTGATTTATTAATGTTAAGTTTTTCAAGTCTAATTTTAATTCCGTCCTCTGTTAATCATGTAGGTGCTTCCTGTGTTGTGTCATGAGGATAAACACTGCAGTTTTGGTTACTGAAGCCTCCCGATTCACTCGTGAAGACTGAGGAGAAGAATAAATTCAATACCTTTGCCATCTCCCCATCTTTTGTAACCAGATGTCCTTCCTCATTCTTTATGGGGCCAATATGGTCTGTCCTCCATTTTTTACTGTTTACATACTTAAAGAATTTCTTGGGATTTTTTTTGCTCTCCTCCGCTATGTGTCTTTCATGTTCTATCTTAGCCATCCTAATTGCACCCTTACATTTCTTATTGCATTCTTTATAAATTCTGAATGCTGAGAATGATCCCTCAACCTTGTATTTTTTGAAGGCCTTCTCCTTTGCTTTTATATGCATTTTTACATTGGAGTTAAGCCATCCAGGATGTTTGTTCGCTCTTTTAAATTTATTACCCAATGGGATACATTGGCTAATGCCCTTATTTAATATGCTCTTAAAGCAAACCCATCTCTCCTCCGTATTCTTTGTTCCTAATATTTTATCCCAATTTATGCCTTTTAGCAAGGTTTGTAGTTTAGGGAAGTTGGCTCTTTTGAAATTCAGTGTCTTTGTGTTCCCTTCATGTTTCCTATTTGTGTGATTTATACTGAAACTAATTGACCTGTGATCGGCTGTTACCTAAATTGCCCCGTATTTCCACATCTGTTATCAGGTCTGTATTGTTGGTAATCAGTAGATCTATTAATGTTTTATTTCTAGTTGGTGCGTCTACCATCTGACCCATAAAATTGTCCTGCAAGACACTAAGGAACTGGCGAGCCTTAAATGAATGCGCGGTTCCCTCCGCCCAGTCTATGTCTGGATAATTAAAATCCCCCATTATGATAACACTTCCCATCCTTGCTGCTAATCCAATTTGTGATAGGAGATCCGTCTCCACTTCTTCCCTCAGGTTAGGGGGCCTATAGCATACTCCCAGTATTATTTTCCCCTTAGCTTCATCCCTTTGGAGCTCTACCCATAAAGATTCCACCTCCTCCCTAGCCCCCTCAGTGATGTCATCTCTCACATTCACTTGTACATTATTCTTGATATATAGGCATACCCCTCCCCCTTTTTTACCCTCTCTATCCTTGCGGTATAGGGTATACCCTTGAATGTTTGCCAGCCAATCATGAGAGCTGTTGAACCAGGTCTCTGAAATTCCCACAAAATCCAAATCCTCCTTGTACAACAGTATCTCTAGTTCACCCATCTTGTCCGCCATGCTCCTGGCATTGGTGAACATGCCACATAGTTTAGACCGGTCGCATATTGTCCTCGTATTGGGTGTTTCAAGATTGCAACTAGGACTTGCTACTATACTCACCTTGTGTTTTTGTGCTTTGGTTAACCTACCACTAATGCCCCTAATACTACCCTCTGGAATATTTTCCGCGCTGGCTATCACTGTCTCTGGACCCTCCCCCCATCGCCTAGTTTAAAAACCCCTCTAACTTTTTGGCCATCTTCATTCCCAGCAGATCTGCACCCTCCTCATTTAGGTGCAGTCCGTCCCTTCTATAGTACCGGTTACCGACTGAGAAGTCGGCCCAGTCCTCCAGGAACCCAAACCCCTCCTTACTACACCAGCTCTTCAGCCACTTGTTTACTTCCCTAATCTCCCTCTGCCTTTCTGGTGTGGCTCGATGTACCGGTAGTATTCCTGAGAACACTACCTTGGAGGTCCTTTTCCTCAATTTAGCTCCTAAGTCCCTAAAATCGTTCTTTAGGACACTCCATTTGCCTCTGACTTTGTCATTGGTGCCAACGTGCACCATGACAGCCAGGTCTTCCCCAGCCCCTCCCAGTAATCTGTCCACAAGATCCGTGATGTGCCGAACCCGAGCGCCCGGTAGACAATATACTGTTCGGCGCTTCAGGTCTTGGTTACAGATTGCCCTCTCTGTCCTTCTAAGAATTGAGTCCCCTACCACCAGAATCTGTCTTTCCTTTCCCTTTGCTGCCCCCCCACTCTCACTGGAGGAGTTCTTCCCCTGGCAGCTAGGAGAGTCCCTCATCTCCAGCAGTGCTGGTCCCTGACTGGATTCACCAATGTCACTCAATGGAGCGTACTTATTGGGATGTTCTAGTCCTGGATCGGCCTCTCTGGCACTTCCCCCTCTACCCCTCCTGACTGTCACCCATCTACTCTTTGCTAGTGCCTGCACCTCTTTGTCTCTACCCGCCTCTGTGCTGGCCCCTGCCGGCACCTGCCGTGTATGTTCCTGGCTCACCTTTAGTATGGAGGGACTTCTCAGTGCTGACAGTTGCTTCCCCAGATTCAGAACCTGGGCTTCCAGGGAAACAATGTGCTTACATTTTGCACAGCAGTATTCGCCCTCGATCGGATGATCAAGGAACGCATACATGCGGCAAGATGTACAAAGAATCGCCTCTCCACACCCACCGGGCATCGTACCTATTAAATTTAGTGAGGATTTGGGGATTTTACCCTGTCCAAATTACCCAACAGCTAGCTTCCTGGCACTAATACTCAAAACAATACACAGGTACATGACAAGTACACAATACACAAGTACTAACGATCCACACACACTACTCAGACAACACTCAGATACTCACACTACACAGGTACTATGACCCCTGTTATAACCTCCTGTTTTAAACTCTGGTTTTTAACTCCCACTTATTCCAGCTCCACTTACACCAAGCTCCACAGCTTCAGACTGAGCATGCTCAGACTGAGTCCTACAACCAGTTAAATAGGCACCTGTGAGCAATTAACCACACCCCTTAATTGATAGACTGATGAAACCAGGAAAAAAAAAAAGCTATTTAAAAAGTGACAGCAAAAGGCAAATTAAAAACTAAAAGGAAAAGCCCCAAAAGTTCAACCCAGCAAACAGACAGCAAACAGACAGCAAACAGCAAACAAACAGCAAGACTTGTATACTCGAACTCTGGTTTTTAACTCCCACTTATTCCAGCTCCACTTACAACAAGCTCCACAGCTTCAGACTGAGCATGCTCAGACTGAGTCCTACAACCAGTTAAATAGGCACCTGTGAGCAATTAACCACACCCCTTAATTGATAGACTGATGAAACCAGGAAAAAAAAAAAAAAAAAAAGCTATTTAAAAAGTGACAGCAAAATGCAAATTAAAAACTAAAAGGAAAAGCCCCAAAAGTTCAACCCAGCAAACAGACAGCAAACAGCAAACAGACAGCAAACAGCAAACAAACAGCAAGACTTGTATACTCTAACTCTGGTTTTTAACTCCCACTTATTCCAGCTCCACTTACACCAAGCTCCACAGCTTCAGACTGAGCACGCTCAGACTGAGTCCTACAACCAGTTAAATAGGCACCTGTGAGCAATTAACCACACCCCTTAATTGATAGACTGATGAAACCAGGAAAAAAAAAAGCTATTTAAAAAGTGACAGCAAAAGGCAAATTAAAAACTAAAAGGAAAAAGCCCCAAAAGTTCAACCCAGCAAACAGACAGCAAACAGCAAACAGACAGCAAACAGACAGCAGACAGCAAACAGACAGCAAACAGACAGCAAACAGCAAACAGACAGCAAACAGCAAACAAACAGCAAGACTTGTATACTCTAACTCTGGTTTTTAACTCCCACTTATTCCAGCTCCACTTACACCAAGCTCCACAGCTTCAGACTGAGCACACTCAGACTGAGTCCTACAACCAGTTGAGCAATTAACCACACCCCTTAATTGATAGACTGATGAAACCAGGAAAAAAAAAAAAAGCTATTTAAAAGGTGACAGCAAAAGGCAAATTAAAAACTAAAAGGAAAAGCCCCAAAAGTTCAACCCAGCAAACAGACAGCAAACAGCAAACAGACAGCAAACAGACAGCAAACAGCTGATTGCCCTGGGTTCAGTCTGGTCGGCCAAAAGATGCAGCCTCTTGTGGTACCACAGCCTGGGGACACAGATGTCATCTGCTGCTATCCGGATCTCTGCGAATTCTGGACCAGACTGCCCTCCCTTACATATGGACTCCTCAGGCCACCAATTTTGATGTTGAAGAATTGATGTCTGCCGTGGGGGTCCCAGGCTTCGCTAATTTCTCATGTTGATCCAGTGTTGCCTCCCTCTTTGTTTGGTTCTGATCCCTTAATAAAGGAATTTTTGTTTTGAATTATACTCTCCTATGTGTTTTACTTCAAAAAGGACAGTTGGTTTGTGAGGATTCAGGTACATTTCAAATATACAATGTGAAATAAACAAGGGACACCAACACCAAACAATCTCCTTGAGATTAAATAATAAAAGATATCAATGGCGTTGGGGTAACTTGACACACAAAACACACCCAAAAATATTCTGGAGTAAAAATAAAAATAACATTGAACAAAGATCGGCCTTGGAAAAAATCCAAACATTAACCACTTAAGGACCGCCTCACGCCGATGTACGTCGGCAAGGCGGCACGGGCAGGCAAAATCACGTACATGTACGTGATTTGCCTCCCGCGGGTGGGGGGTTCGATCGGACCCCCCCCGGTGCCCGAGGCGGCCCCGTTTTGTTCCCCGGCGATCGGAGTGGAGGGAGAAGCCATCCGTTCGTGGCCCCCCCCTCGCGATCGCCGCCGGCCAATGGGAACATTCCTTTGCTGCTGTATGCTAAACAGCAGCAAAGGAAATGATGTCATCTCCCCTCGGCTCGGTAGTTTCCGTTCCAGCGCCGAGGGGAGAAGACATCAATGTGAGTGCACAACACACACACAGTAGAACATGCCAGGCATACAAAACACCCCGATCCCCCCCGATCGCCCCCCGATCCCCCCCCAATCACCCCCCCGTCACAAACTGACATCAAGCAGGTTTTTATTTTTTTTTCTGATTACTGCATGGTGTCAGTTTGTGACAGTTACAGTGTTAGCACAGTTACTGTTACCCCCCTGTAGGTCTAGGGTACCCCCCTAACCCCCCCTAATAAAGTTTTAACCCCTTGATCACCCCCTGTCACCAGTGTCGCTAAGCGATCATTTTTCTGATCGCTGTATTAGTGTCGCTGGTGACGCTAGTTAGTGAGGTAAATATTTAGGTTCGCCGTCAGCGTTTTATAGCGTCAGGGACCCCCATATACTATCTAATAAATGTTTTAACCCCTTGATTGCCCCCTAGTTAACCCTTTCACCACTGATCACCGTATAACCGTTACGGTTGACGCTGGTTAGTTCGTTTATTTTTTATAGTGTCAGGGCACTCGCCGTTTATTACCGAATAAAGGTTTAGCCCCCTAATCACTCGGCGGTGATGTGCATCGCCCCAGGCAGCGTCAGATTAGCGCCAGTACCGCTAACACCCACGCACGCAGCATGCGCCTCCCTTAGTGGTATAGTATCTGATCGGATCAATATCTGATCCGATCAGATCTATACTAGCGTCCCCAGCAGTTTAGGGTTCCCAAAAACGCAGTGTTAGCAGGATCAGCCCAGATACCCGCTAGCACCTGCGTTTTGCCCCTCCGCCCAGCCCACCCAAGTGCAGTATCGATCGATCACTGTCACTTACAAAACACTAAACGCATAACTGCAGCGTTCGCAGAGTCAGGCCTGATCCCTGCGATCGCTAACAGTTTTTTTGGTAGCATTTTGGTCAACTGGCAAGCACCAGCCCCAGGCAGCGTCAGGTTAGTGCCAGTAGCGCTAACACCCACGCACGCACCGTACACCTCCCTTAGTGGTATAGTATCTGAAGGGATCAATATCTGATCCGATCAGATCTATACTAGCGTCCCCAGCAGTTTAGGGTTCCCAAAAACGCAGTGTTAGCGGGATCAGCCCAGATACCTGCTAGCACCTGCGTTTTGCCCCTCTGCCCGGCCCGGCCCAGCCCACCCAAGTGCAGTATCGATCGATCACTGTCCCTTACAAAACTCTAAACGCATAACTGCAGTGTTCGCAGAGTCAGGCCTGATCCCTGCGATCGCTAACAGTTTTTTTGGTAGTATTTTGGTGAACTGGCAAGCACCAGCCCCAAGCAGCGTCAGGTTAGCGCCAGTACCGCTAACACCCACGCACGCAGCATACACCTCCCTTAGTGGTATAGTATCTGAACGGATCAATATTTGATCCGATCAGATCTATACTAGCGTCCCCAGCAGTTTAGGGTTCCCAAAAACGCAGTGTTAGCGGGATCAGCCCAGATACCTGCTAGCACCTGCATTTTGCCCCTCCGCCCGGCCCAGCCCAGCCCACCCAAGTGCAGTATCGATCAATCACTGTCACTTACAAAACACTTAACGCATAACTGCAGCGTTCGCAGAGTCAGGCCTGATCCCTGCGATCGCTAACAGTTTTTTTGGTAGCTTTTTATTGAACTGGCAAGCACCAGCGGCGTAGTACACCCCGGTCGTAGTCAAACCAGCACTGCAGTAACACTTGGTGACGTGGCGTGTCCCATAAGTGCAGTTCAAGCTGGTGAGGTGGCAAGCACAAGTAGTGTCCCGCTGCCACCAAAAAGACAAACACAGGCCCGTCGTGCCCATAATGCCCTTCCTGCTGCATTCACCAATTCTAATTGGGAACCCACTACTTCTGCAGCGCCCGTACTTCCCCCATTCACATCCCCAACCAAATGCAGTCGGCTGCATGAGAGGCATTTTTATGTCCTCCCGAGTACCCCTACCCAACGAACCCCCCCAAAAAAGATGTTGTGTCTGCAGCAATCGCGTATATAGGCGTGACACCCGCTATTATTGTCCCTCCTGTCCTGACAATCCTGGTCTTTGCATTGGTGAATGTTTTAAACGCTACCATTCACTAGTTGAGTATTAGCATAGGGTACAGCATTCCACAGACTAGGCACACTTTCACAGGGTCTCCCAAGATGCCATCGCATTTTGAGAGACCCGAACCTGGAACCGGTTACAGTTACAAAAGTTAGTTACAAAAAAAGTGTCAAAAAAAAAAAAATATATAAAATAAAAAAAAATAGTTGTCGTTTTATTGTTCTCTCTCTCTATTCTCTCTCTCTATTGTTCTGCTCTTTTTTACTGTATTCTATTCTGCAATGTTTTATTGTTGTTATGTTTTATCATGTTTGCTTTTCAGGTATGCAATTTTTTATACTTTACCGTTTACTGTGCTTTATTGTTAACCATTTTTTTGTCTTCAGGTACGCCATTCACGACTTTGAGTGGTTATACCAGAATGATGCCTGCAGGTTTAGGTATCATCTTGGTATCATTCTTTTCAGCCAGCGGTCAGCTTTCATGTAAAAGCAATCCTAGCGGCTAATTAGCCTCTAGACTGCTTTTACAAGCCGTGGGAGGGAATGCCCCCCCACAGTCTTCCGTGTTTTTCTCTGACTCTCCTGTCTCAACAGGGAACCTGAGAATGCAGCCGGTGATTCAGCCAGCTGACCATAGAGCTGATCAGAGACCAGAGTGGCTCCAAACATCTCTATGGCCTAAGAAACCGAAAGCTACGAGCAATTTATGACTTAGATTTCGCCGGATGTAAATAGCGCCATTGGGAAATTGGGGAAGCATTTTATCACACCGATCTTGGTGTGGTCAGATGCTTTGAGGGCAGAGAAGAGATCTAGGGTCTAATAGACCCCAATTTTTTCAAAAAAGAGTACTTGTCACTACCTATTGCTATCATAGGGGATATTTACATTCCCTGAGATAACAATAAAAATGATTTAAAAAAAAAATATGAAAGGAACAGTTTAAAAATAAGATAAAAAAAGCAAAAAAATAATAAAGAAAAAAAAAAAAAAAAAAAAAAAAGCACCCCTGTCGCCCCCTGCTCTCGCGCTAAGGCGAACGCAAGCGGCGGTCTGTCGTCAAATGTAAACAGCAATTGCACCATGCATGTGAGGTATCACCGCGAAGGTCAGATCGAGGGCAGTAATTTTTGCAGTAGACCTCCTCTGTAAATCTAAAGTGGTAACCTGTAAAGGCTTTTAAAGGCTTTTAAAAATGTATTTATTTTGTTGCCACTGCACGTTTGTGCGCAATTTTAAAGCATGTCATGTTTGGTATCCATGTACTCGGCCTAAGATCATCTTTTTTATTTCATCAAACATTTGGGCAATATAGTGTGTTTTAGTGCATTAAAATTTTAAAAAGTGTGTTTTTTCCCCAAAAAATGCGTTTGAAAAATCGCTGCGCAAATACTGTGTGAAAAAAAAAATGAAACACCCACCATTTTAATCTGTAGGGCATTTGCTTTAAAAAAATATATAATGTTTGGGGGTTCAAAGTAATTTTTTTGCAAAAAAAAATAACTTTTTCATGTAAACAATGAGTGTCAGAAAGGGCTTTGTCTTCAAATGGTTAGAAGAGTGGGTGATGTGTGACATAAGCTTGTAAATGTTGTGCGTAAAATGCCAGGACAGTTCAAAACCCCCCAAAATGACCCCATTTTGGAAAGTAGACACCCCAAGCTATTTGCTGAGAGGCATGTCGAGTCCATGGAATATTTTATATTGCGACACAAGTTGCGGGAAAGAGACACATTTTTTTTTTTTGCACAAGGTTGTCACTAATAATATATTGCTCAAACATGCCATGGAAATATGTGAAATTACACCCCAAAATACATTCTGCTGCTTCTCCTGAGTACGGGGATACCACATGTGTGAGAGTTTTTGGGAGCCTAGCCGCGTACGGGACCCCGAAAACCAAGCACCGCCTTCAGGCTTTCTAAGGGCGTGAATTTTTGATTTCACTCTTCACTGCCTATCACAGTTTCGGAGGCCATGGAATGCCCAGGTGGCACAACCCCCCCCCCAAATGACCCCATTTTGGAAAGTAGACACCCAAAGCTATTTGCTGAGAGGTATAGTGAGTATTTTGCAGACCTCACTTTTTGTCACAAAGTTTTGAAAATTGAAAAAAGAAAAAAAAAAATGTTTTTTCTTGTCTTTCTTCATTTTCAAAAACAAATGAGAGCTGCAAAATACTCACCATGCCTCTCAGCAAATAGCTTGGGGTGTCTACTTTCCAAAATGGGGTCATTTGGGGGGGTTTTGTGCCACCTGGGCATTCCATGGCCTCCGAAACTGTGATAGGCAGTGAAGAGTGAAATCAAAAATTTTCACGCTTAGAAATCCTGAAGGCGGTGATTGGATTTCGGGGCCCCGTACGTGGCTAGGCTCCCAAAAAGTCCCACACATGTGGTATCCCCATACTCAGGAGAAGCAGCTGAATGTATTTTGGGGTGCAATTCCACATAGGCCCATGGCCTGTGTGAGCAATATATCATTTAGTGACAACTTTTTGTAAATATTTTTTTTTTTTGTCATTATTCAATCACTTGGGACAAAAAAAATAAATATTCAATGGGTTCAACATGCCTCTCAGCAATTTCCTTGGGGTGTCTACTTTCCAAAATGGGGTCATTTGGGGGGGTTTTGTACTGCCCTGCCATTTTAGCACCTCAAGAAATGACATAGGCAGTCATAAACTAAAAGCTGTGTAAATTACAGAAAATGTACCCTAGTTTGTAGACGCTATAACTTTTGCGCAAACCAATAAATATACGCTTATTGACATTTTTTTTACCAAAGACATGTGGCCGAATACATTTTGGCCTAAATGTATGACTAAAATTTAGTTTATTGGATTTTTTTTATAACAAAATGTAGAAAATATCATTTTTTTTCAAAATTTTCGGTCTTTTTCCGTTTATAGCGCAAAAAATAAAAACCGCAGAGGTGATCAAATACCATCAAAAGAAAGCTCTATTTGTGGGAAGAAAAGGACGCAAATTTCGTTTGGGTACAGCATTGCATGACTGCGCAATTAGCAGTTAAAGCGACGCAGTGCCAAATTGGAAAAAGACCTCTGGTCCTTAGGCAGCATAATGGTCCGGGGCTCAAGTGGTTAAAGAAAAAAAAAGGCTGAAAATCCAAAAAAATTAAAAAAAATAATATAAAACTGTCAGATGTGACAACTAATAACAATATATTCATGGAATCCCACTAAAAAAACACAAATAAAAGTTTGTGAGAAGTGTGTGTGAATATGAGCAGCAAAACTACTTAATTCTTGTCACATTATAAAGAAGAAGAGAGTGCGCTGTATTAAACCATTTTTAACATTGCAGCATGACGAAAGTGCTGTATCCATTGCGAACGCTAAGTTAACCAGAACGAGCTGTCCCGTCTCGGAATTTCTTCTGAGCATGCGTGGCACTTTGTGCATCGGAACAGGCCACACACGGTCGGAATTGACGCGATCGGATTTTGTTGTCGGAAAATTTTATCTCCTGCTGTTCAACTTTGTGTGTCGGAAAATCCGATGGAAAATGTCCGATGGAGCCCACACACGGTCGGAATTTCCGACAACACGCTCCGATCGGACATTTTCCATCGGAAAATCCTACCGTGTGTACGGGGCATAACAGTTTTTTTGGTAGTGTTTGAATTAGTCGCTAACAGTCAGGAGCTTTTTTACCTGTGAGTCTCACTAGTGTACCAGTAAATTTAGAGACCAAAATGTCAAATCGAAGGTACACTAGTGAAGAGGCCTACGCGTTTCTGAGTATGACAGATAGTGAAGAGGAAGTCACTCATCTGTCAGATTCAGGCTCAGAATACGAACCTGTAGATAGCAGCAGCACACTGACAGATAGCTCTGACAACGGAGTTGTGGTCCCTGCCAAGGTCAGACGTACCAGAACCCCATCTTCTTCTGCTGTTGTTGAGGTGCAAGAACCGCAGGTCCCTCGTATGGAGCAGAGAGCCAGTACTAGCACCGATATTCCTTCTGGTGAACTGGCAAGCACCAGCGGCCTAGTATATCCTGGTCATACATCCAGAACTGCAGTAACACTTGGTGACGTGGCGAGTCCCATAAGTGCAGTTCAACCTGGCGAGGTGGCAAGCACGAGTTGTGTCCCACTGCCACAAAGAAGACAAACACAGGCCCGTCGAGCCCATAGTGCCCTTCCTGCTGCATTCACCAATCCTAATTGGGAGCGGACCACTTCTGCAGCACCCTTACTTCCCCCATTCACTGGCCAACTCGGAATTCAGGTGGAAACAGTTGATTTTACGTCACTTAATTTTTATTCGCTGTTTTTCACCGAAGATCTCTATAGATCTATTGTGGACCAAAGCAATTTGTATGCTGCTCAATTCATCACCGCTAATCCCCAGCTGACCCTTGCCAGAGATTGGAAACCAATTACTGTTTCAGAATTTAAGACCTTTCTGGACCTATCCCTCCTCATGGGCATAACCAAAAAAGAGTGAGTTGCGGTCATATTGGTCCACTGACCCAATTCATCATACGCCTGTGTTCTCTGCCTCCATGACCAGGACACGATACAAGCAGTTCATGCACTTCAATGACAATGAACTCTGTTGTCCTCTGGGTGACCCTGGATTTGATTGGCTCTACAAAATTCGGCCCCTCATAAACCACTTAAACCAACGCAGCCTTTTTTACTCCCGATCAAGTTGTCTGTGTTGATGAGTCCCTAAGTAAGTTTTCTGGCCACTTGTCTATCAAACAGTATCTTCACAGCAAGCGTGCCAGATACGGGGTCAAGATGTATAAGCTCTGTGACAGGGCCATAGGCTATACATATACTTTTTTGTCACGTAGAGCCGGATAACTGCCCAGGCTACATAGGGAGCGCTGGTAAGATAGTGTGGGACTTGGTGTCACCCTTATTCAGAAAGGGGTACAGCTTGTACGTGGACAATTATTACACGATGCCACTTTTTAGTCACTTTTTAGTCACTTGTTTGATCATCAAATTGGCGCATTGTGCACCGTGCGATCTAATCGCTGATGCTTCCCCCAACAGCTTGTACAGTAGGTGACCGCAATATTGTGTCAATCTCGCCGCTGTTATCGTCGAGAATTGACACCTGTGAGCCCCGCCGCGGGAGCCAGCGCCGAGCTGGCTCGCTCATCGGGAAAGGAAAACTGTTTTTTCCTTTCCCGATGAGCGACAGGCAGTGCTGACAGCTGTCTGGTATGAATCATGAGGGGGAACGTGGCGCCAAATTTTAAATAAAAAATTGGCATGGGTTCCCCCCCAGGAGCATACCAGGCCCTTAGGTCTGGTATGGATTTTAATGGGAACCCCCTACGCCGAAAAAATGGCGTGGGGTTCCCCCCCAAATCCATACCAGACCCCATACTCATTCACATAAGGGGGCCCCCAGATCCAGGCCCCCCACCCTATTAAAGGGGGCTCGCGGATTCTGATAAGCCCCCCACCCGCAGACCCTGACAACCAATGGCCAGGGTTATCGGGAAGAGGCCCTTGTCCTCATCAACATGGGGACAAGGTGCTTTGGGGTGGGGGGGCTGCAGGGTGCCCCCCTGCCCCAAAGCACCCACCCCCCATGTTGTGGGCATGCGGCCTGGTACGGTTCGATCGTCCTCACCCCCTTTCCTGACCGGCCGGGCTGCGTGCTTGGATAAGGGTCTGGTTTGGATTATGGGGGGGACCTCCACGCCTTTTTTCGGCATAGGGGGTTCCCCCTAAAATCCATACCAGACCTAAGGACCTGGTATGCCCCTGGGGGGAACCCATGCCGGTTTTTTATTTAAAATTTGGTGCGACGTTCCCCCTCATGATTCATACCAGACAGCTGTCAGCACTGCCTGTTGCTCATCGCGAAAGGAAAAAACAGTTTTCCTTTCCCGATGAGCGAGCCAGCGTGAGATGCACAGTACCCTGTCGCCGAGAACCAGCGCAATGGGATCGCGCTGGAAACACATTCTCGCGGTCAGGTACTGTAGAATCCTGACTTAGACGGGGGGGAAGAGAGCCTGCTTGAAGTGTAATAATTTGTTAGCAGTGAAGTGAAGGGATTCATGGAATGTTTTTGTTCTGTCCTCGCTTCACACAGACACGATGGTCCAAATTCCTATGGCGACTGGTGTTGTGGAGAAACCCCTCTGTGTCCATGAATACAACCCTAACATGGGAGGGGTGGACCTCGATGACCAGTTGTTGGCGCCGCACCTAACTGCCCGTAAAGCCAGATGCTGGTAAAAAAGGGTGTCTGTTTATTTACTTCAATTGGCTTTGCTGAACGCTTTTGTACTATACAAAGCTTCAGGATGGACTGGATCCTTCCTTAAATTCCAGGAAGAGATCGTCAGAGTCCTTCTGTTTCCAGATGGTGCTCTTGCCCAACTTCCCAATCCAAATGCAGTAAGCCGGCTGCATGAGAGGCATTTTCCGCATGTCCTCCCTGGTACCCCTACCCACAGAACACCCCAAAGAAGATGTCGTGTCTGCAGAAAATGCGGATTTAGGCATGACACCAGCTAGTATTGTCCCTCCTGTCCTGACCAACCTGGTCTTTGCATTGTTGACTGTTTCAAACGCTACCACACACTAGTTGAGTATTAGCATAGGGTACAGCACCACACAGTCCTAGGCACACTAACACAGGGTCTCGGGGTCTCAAAAGATGTGATGGCCATCACATTTTGAGAGACCCTAATCTGCAACGTTCAGTTTACAGTTTTTTTACAGTTTTTATAAAAGTGAAAAAAGTGAAAAAAAAAACACACAAAAACATAAAAAAATATAAAATAAAAAATCCCAAAATAGTTGTGATTGTATTTTTCTTCTCTCTCTCTATTGTTCTCTCTCTCTTATGTTCGCTCTCTACTGTCTGCTCTAGTGTTCGCTCACTATTTTTCTATATCTATTGTTTTCTCTCTCTGTTTTATCTTTACTATGTTTTCTTGTATTTGCTTTGCAGGTATGGTATGTTATACTGTAATGTTTGTTTTATTGTTAACCATTATTTGTTTAGCAGGTATGCCATTCAGCTGCAGCACGGGTTTATTTATTTTGACAGCAACAGCGTTTGCTCCCACGATACATAAAGCCGTGACTCCAACGCTGCCTGAGGTGATTACACCACCACAGTTAAAAAAAAGAGCATATATTACGAAGCATGGGGGCAGGGGTGGAGGAGCGATTTGCTCCTAACATTAAGGGTGGATTGCCCCCATGCTTCGGCATATTTTTTTTAGGCAGAGATTGCAATGTTTTATTTTTATTTGCTGTGCAGGTATGGTAAGTCTTACTGTTATACTGTAATATTTGTTTTATTGTTAGCCATCATTTGCTTAGCAGGTACGCCATTCAGCTGCAGTGTGGGTTTATTTATCTTAATAGCAACGGTGTTTGCTCCCACGATACGTAAAGCCGTGACTCCAGTGCTGTCGGAGGTGATTTCACCACCACAGTTAAAAAAAAATGGTGCATGTATGCCCATCATTAGAAGTGGGTGGATGAAGAGCGGTATTCTAATGGTGGGCATACCCACCGATCAATCTCCTTTTTGTTCAGCCGACAGGCTGCATAAAAAAAAGAACATTACAATGTATGCCCAACAAGGACCAGCAACGTACTGGTATGTTGCTGGACTTTGAGTGGTCATACCAGAATGATGCCTGCAGGTTTAGGTATCATCTTGGTATCATTCTCTTCAGCCAGCGGTCGGCTTTCATATAAAAGCAATCCTAGCGGCTAATTAGCCTCTAGACTGTTTTTATAAGCAGTGGGAGGGAATTTCCCCCCACCATCTTCCATGGTTTTCTCGGGCTCTCCTGTCTCAACAGGGAACCTGAGAATGCAGCCGGTGGTTCCGCCAGCTGACCATAGAGCTGATCAGGGAACAGAATGGCTCCAATCATCTCTATGGCCTAAGAAACCGGAAGCTACGAGCATTTCATGACTTAGGTTTCACCAGATATAAACAGCGCCACTGGGAAATTGGCAAAGCATTTTATTACACTGATCTTGGTGTGGTCAGATGTTTTGAGGGCAGTGAAGAGATCTAGGGTCTAATAGACCCCAATTTTTTCAAAAAAGAGTACCTGTAACAACCTATTGCTATCATAGGGGATATTTACATTCCCTAAAATAACAATAAAAATGATTAAAAAAATGAAAGGAACAATTTAAAAATATAATAAAAAAGCAAAATAAATCATTAAAAAAAAAAGCACCCCTGTCTCCCTCGTGCTAACGTGCAAATGCGAACGCAAGCGTCGGTCTGGTGTCATATGTAAACAGCAATTGCACCATGCATGTGAGGTATCAGCGCAAAGGTCAGATCTAGGGCAGTAATTTTAGAAGTGGACCTCCTCTGTAAATTTAAAGTGGTAACTTGTAAAGGCTTTTAAAGGCTTTTAAAAATGTATGTAGTTTGTCGCCGCTGCACGTTTGTGCACAATTCTTAAGCATGTCATGTTTGGTATCCATGTACTCGGAATAAGATCATATTTTTAAATTTATTAAACATTTGGGCAATACAGTGTGTTTTAGTGCATTAAAATTAAAAAAAGTGTTTTTTCCCAAAAAATTGCGTTTGAAAAATCATTGCACAAATACTGTGTGAAAAAAAATGCAACACCCAACATTTTAATCTGTAGGGCCTTTGCTTTAAAAAAATATATAATGTTTGGGGGTTCAAAGTAATTTTCTTGCAAAAAAAATTATTTTTTCACGTAAACAAAAAGTGTCAGAAAGGGCTTTGTCTTCAAGTGGTTAGAAGAGTGGGTAATGTGTGACATAAGCTTCTAAATGTTGTGCATAAAATGCCAGGACAGTTCAACCCCCCCAAATGACCCCTTTTTGGAAAGTAGACACCCCAAGCTATTTGCTGATAGGCATGTTGAGTCCATGGAATATTTTATATTTTGTCACAAGTTTCGGGAAAATTACACTTTTTTTTTTTTAACAAAGTTGTCACCAAATGATATATTGTTCAAACATGGCATGGTTATATGTGGAATTATACCCCAAAATGCATTCTGCTGCTTCTCATGAGTATGGGGATACCTCATTTGTGAGACTTTTTGGGAGCCTAGCCGCGTACAGGACCCCGAAATCCAATCACTGCCTTCAGGATTTCGAAGGGTGTAATTTTTTGATTTCACTCCTCACTACCTATCAGAGTTTTGAAGGTCATAAAATGCAATATAGCACAATCCCCCACCCCCCAAATTACCCCATTTTGGAAAGTAGACACCCGAAGCTATTTGATGAGAGGCATGTTGAGTCCATGGAATATTTTATATTTTGCCACAAGTTGCGGGAAAATTACATTTTTTTTTTGCACAAAGTTGTCACTAAATGATATATTGCTCAAACATGCATTGGGCATATGTGAAATTACACCCCAAAATACATTCTGCTGCTTCTCCTGAGTACAGGGATACCACATGTGTGAGACTTTTTTGGAGCATAGCCGTGTAAAAGACCCCGAAAACCAATCACTGCCTTCAGGCTTTCTAAGGACGTAAAATGGTGATTTCACTTCCTAGATAGATTTATGGCATTTTATTATTATTATTTTTGTTTTACTAGTAATGGTGGTGATCAGCAATTTTCAGCAGGACTGCAACATTGCGGCGGACAGATTGGACACTTTTGACACTTTTTTGGGACCAGTGACATACAGCGATCAGTGCTAAAAAAATACATGGATTACTGTATAAATGACACTGGCAGGGAAGAGGTTAACACTAGGGGGCGATCAAGGGGTTAAGTGTGGAGAATTTTAAGATAGGGGTAAGTGGCGCTACCTATAATGGGGTATCTATTGTGATAAGTTGTGCTAAATATGTGATTAAGGGCTCCCGCTCAACAGCAAGAAAAAACTTTTATACATAAAAGTGTCCCCACCTCTTGTGTGAAAGGGATCTAGTCTGTAGAAGTGGGTGATTAGTGAAAAAATATTATAAAATCATACAGGTGTGAGGATCTAGTCCACATATGAAAAAAAAATATATATATATAGATAATTCCAACAAAAAACTCAAATTCCAAAAAATATATAAATAAAATACAGTTCCAAAAAATATATATGTGTATATAAAGTTCCAGCAAAAAAATGGATATATAGTGTTCCAACAGTGTTCCAACAGTGTTCCAACAGTGTTCTTTATAATTGGTGACTTTCGTGCAGATAACCAGCTAGTATCCAGTAGGGATGTTCGCCGAACAGCGAACAATTTGGGGTGTTCGCGGCAAATTCGAATGCCGCGGAACACCCTTTAAAAGTCTATGGGAGAAATCAAAAGTGCTAATTTTAAAGGCTAATATGCAAGTTATTGTCATAAAAAGTGTTTGGGGACCCGGGTCCTGCCCCAGGGGACATGGATCAATGCAAAAAAAAGTTTTAAAAACGGCCGTTTTTTCAGGAGCAGTGATTTTAATAATGCTTAAAGTCAAACAAAAAAAGTGTAATATCCCTTTAAATTTCGTACCTGGGGGGTGTCTATAGAATGCCTGTAAAGGGGCGCATGTTTCCTGTGTTTAGAACAGTCTGACAGCAAAATGACATTTTGAAGGAAAAAACTCATTTATAACTACCTGCGGCTATTGCATTGCCGACAATACACATAGAAGTTCATTGATAAAAACGGCATGGGAATTCCCCAAAGGGGAACCCCGAACCAAAATTAAAAAAAAAAAAATGACGTGGGAGTCCCCCTAAATTCCATACCAGGCCCTTCAGGTCTGGTATGGATATTAAGGGGAACCCCGGCCAAAATTTAAAAAAAAAAATGACGTGGGGTTCCCCCTAAATTCCATACCAGACCCTTCAGGTCTGGTATGGATTTTAAGGGGAACCCCACGCCAAAAAAAAAAAAAAAAAAAACGGCGTGGGGTCCCCCCAAAAATCCATACCAGACTCTTATCCGAGCACGCAACCTGGCAGGCCGCAGGAAAAGAGGGAGGGACGAGAGTGCGGCCCCCCCCTCCTGAACCGTACCAGGCCACATGCCCTCAACATTGGGAGGGTGCTTTGGGGTAGCCCCCCAAAACACCTTGTCCCCATGTTGATGAGGACAAGGGCCTCATCCCCACAACCCTGGCCGGTGGTTGTGGGGGTCTGCGGGCGGGGGGCTTATCGGAATCTGGAAGCCCCCTTTAACAAGGGGACCCCCAGATCCTGGCCCCCCCCCTGTGTGAAATGGTAAGGGGGTACAAAAGTACCCCTACCATTTCACTAAAAAACTGTCAAAAATGTTAAAAATGACAAGAGACAGTTTTTGACAATTCCTTTATTTAAATACTTCTTCTTTCTTCTATCTTCCTTCATCTTCTGGTTCTTCTGGCTCTTCTGGTTCTTCCTCCGGCGTTCTCGTCCAGCATCTCCTCCGCGGCGTCTTCTATCTTCTTCTCCTCGGGCCGCTCCGCACCCATGGCATGGGGGGAGGCTTCCGCTCTTCTCTTCTTCTTCATCTTCTTCTCTTCTCTACGTTTTTAAGAATTTTAAAAATGTAATACACTACAGGAGCCCTGTTTCCTTTCCTATGTGGATGACCATACTACGGATCGGTTCTGTGTCTGGAGCGGGAGTACCCAGGAACAACCTCACTGGAATCAAGGACACCATACCAAGGCTTAATACTACATACCTACTACCCCTGCAGGGGTGCAGGGAGCTGGTGAGTGGGGATCCTTGAGGGGGAGCACCGCAAGTCACTGGATACTAGCTGGTTATCTGCACGAAAGTCACCAATTATAAAGAACACTGTTGGAACACTGTTGGAACACTATATATCCATTTTTTTGCTGGAACTTTATATACACATATATATTTTTTGGAACTGTATTTTATTTATATATTTTTTGGAATTGGAGTTTTTTGTTGGAATTATCTATATATATATTTTTTTTTTTCATATGTGGACTAGATCCTCACACCTGTATGATTTTATAATATTTTTTCACTAATCACCCACATGGAGTATTGATTATTTAATACACCTCCCATCACCAACATTAACGTTTTTGGATGGTTGGAGGGTATTGAATATATGCTTGTTGGGTCTATGAGCTCTCACTTTTTATGTATTGATGAATAATTGGTTTACTACACAGAATGTAGAGGGGACTTCTACAGACTAGATCCCTTTCACACAAGAGGTGGGGACACTTTTATGTATAAAAGTTTTTTCTTGCTGTTGAGCGGGAGCCCTTAATCACATATTTGGCACAACTTATCACAATAGATACCCCATTATAGGTAGCGCCACTTACCCCTATCTTAAAATTCTCCATACTATTAACCACCCTCTAGTAGGGTTGTTCAAGGGGAGGCTGCACACCTAAGTTCGTGAGCGCGGAAACCCTTCAAGGGGTTAAGTGTGTCCTAGGGAGGTGTTTCTGACTGTGGGGGGAGTGTACTGATAGGGAGTACAGAGAGATCGCTGATCCTGATCACTAGGAACAGACGATCTCTCTTTCCTCCCCTGAGAGAACAGGGATCTGTTTGTTTACATTGATAGATCACCATTCTGGCTCTCTGAAGAGCGATCGCGGGTGGCCGGCAGACATCGTGGCTGCCGTCCACACACATCGGCTCTGGCGCCACTCCCCTCTATCTCTTAAACAAACCTCCATACCGGTACGGCGATTCGCACAATAGAGCCGACCTCCCGCCGTATATCGGCAGCGGCTGGTCAGCAAGTGGTTAAATGTCCCCAAAAGAAAGCTCTGTCTGTCTCAAAAAAATTATAAAAATCTGATATGGGTATAGTGTTGCATGACTACGCAATTGTCATTCACAGTGTTGAAGGCCAAAATTTGGCCTGGGCAGGAAGGGGGTAAATGTGCTAAATGTGCTCAGTATTGAAGTGGTTTAAGAGCATATATATATTGCAGTTTGCAAGTTCTTAAATGCATTTGCTACATTAGTTATCTTTTTCCCACTCTTTTTTTCCTTTTTTTCACCTAGTGAGCCTACCAGTAACATATTTCCTGTCTCTGGGGCGAGGAGAGGGGGAGATCTAACAAAAAGATCAGAGGGATGCCGGGCGGGGCAAACCCCCCATGCTATCGGCAGGTTTATATAAGATACAATTACTTATTTTATAAATATCTATTTTTTTTCTGTTTGTTGTCTACTTCTATGTTTATATAAAATATGAAATGTAGATATTGTTTGTAATAAATGAATATGTTTAAATAAAGATGAATTAATGTAAAAACATATTTCCTGTCTTAAGCCTCATACACACGATCGGACTTCCATCTGACTTTTCCGTGGATTTTTGTCTGAATGGGCATTGGCCGTGAACTTGTTCTGCATACACACGCATACACACGCCAGAACATTTTCAGCCAACTTTCACCAAATCACGTGGTTTTTCAGCTCTTTACCTCCACCCTTTAGGCAACTTCTGCTATTGTTGGCTGATGTTTAGCATTGTTTCTGAGCATGCGTGTTTGTACTTTGGACTTTAGTCCGATGGACTTGTGTACACATGATCGGATTATCCTCCAAACCGACCTGGAGGGATGGTTTAAACACTTTAATGACTCAGGCATTGGTCTTCTATGTTTTCTCATCCAGAGGAAGAGTGATAAACTTGTTCGTCTGGATGGAGAGATCAAGTCCATTAGGGACCAATTAGCCCCTTATATTAACAGCGAGGAATACAAGGAACATTCTAGAGGTCTTTTAAAAACTCTAGAAAAGGAAGATAAGGACCAAAAAGCCAAAAAGAAAAAGAAATATATTAGGGACAAGCAGGACTACCAATCCGGCTTTGTTTTTATTTGGCAAAAAAAGTTGGCCTCACTCAACGAGGAGGAGGGGAGGATGGGCACACAGCCGTAGGAAGCTACTCCATCCACCACTGAATCTGCTCCCCCTCACATGAGACAAGCAACTCAATTTACACCCAAGAGGGACGTGCGCCCCAAGGGTACTAGAAATAAGTCCAAAGGCCCTAAGGATGGACCTAATCATGGCCCTAGTGGGGGCCCAGCTAGACATCTTAGACAGGATCAATTTAAACCCCTACATCCTGATTATTATTCACACCCCTATGACACCCCTGACCCAAACACTTGGAGGAATCCATCATGGAGGCCGAACCCTCAGAATTATGGTTCAGGAAATCCAGTTCTGTTACAGAATCGCTTTTATTCTTTGTCGGACCTGGATACTCCTCAACATTGGAGAGCGAGTGCAGAGGGATATGGGCAGGGTTACCCTGAGAGGAACCAAGGTGCCCATTACCTTATGGACCCCCAACGAGATTACATCCGCTCTGGTCCATCACAACCCTATGGCCCCCAGGTGGTGGAAACAACCAAAATTGGGGTTTTCCCAGGGACCCACGGGTCACCAAACGCCCTGGAGAACGCAAAGAGGAACCAGAGGGGGGAGGCGGGCCCAGGCACTCAAAAAGAAGAAAGACATAGGTACTGGGATTTTCAATCTATTCAAACAGACTCTGACTGACTCTGAGAAGAGATTGTTGGATAAATATCTGAAATTTGCTCCGCCTAGGAGCCTGAGCAAGTTTCAGACATACATGGATGCGCATAAGTTTATTCATAAACTAAATATCAAACGGTACATGTTATCCAATCCCATAAACAGGGATGTTAGTACAGTTGGAAGTGAATATCAACATTCTAATCTCTCAAATGCCTCCCTCTTCAACCCCCCTGGCTCCTTGGCTCCAGCTATTCGGGTCTTTAGGGACATTGTTTTACGGGACCTCGAACAGATCAAGGTCAAGAAGGTGAATTTACATAGAGATTTACAAGTTGGACTGGAATCCCTATGTAACAATAAATCTCTGGTCATTAGGCCAGCTGACAAGGGAGGGGGGATAGTGGTTTTGGACCGTTGTGATTATCAGAAGGAAATGCACCACTTGGTCGATGACACTGAAACCTATACAGTTCTGAGCAGAGATCCCTTGGTTAAATATAAAAAGGAGCTTGAGTTGATCGTAGATGTGGGCCTTCGGAGAGGTATTCTAGATGACAAGGAGAGACAATTTCTGGTCCCAATTGCCCCCCGGACCCCAGTCATCTACTACCTCCCGAAGATCCACAAGGATCTGGTTTGCCCCCCGGGACGTCCCATTGTGAGTGGGATTGATTCAATTACGTCCTGGGTGGGCAAATATATTGATCATTTCCTGCAACCATTGGTGTGTAAAATACCATCATATATCAAGGACACCAAGCAGGTGATCAACCTACTCTCCAATATCACCCCCAGTGATAGTCTTTGGATGGTAACTGCCGATGTGTCTTCCCTTTACACCATCATTCCCCATCAGCTAGGACTACAGGCGGTAGAACTATTTCTCACTCGTGACTCTGGCTTACCTCCCATACAGATTAAGTTTATTTTGGAATTGTTACAATATGCTGCCAGTCACAATTTTTTTTGGTTTGAGCACCAGTTTTACCGGCAGGACCGGGGCGTGGCCATGGGGGCAAAATACTCCCCAAGCTTGGCCAATCTTTTTATGACCAAGTGGGAGGAGGACATCGTTGATACTCCCAGGAGACCAGAGGTACTCCTGTGGGCTAGATATATTGACGACGTCCTCCTCCTATAGGATGGTTGTGAATCAGAGCTGCATACTTTCATGGCAGCTTTAAATGACAACGACAGAGGCATTAAACTTAACTTTGAAGCTAGCCGTGATACCATCCACTTTCTGGACTTAAAGATTCAGATTGCGGGCGACCAGTCGTGAAGTCTACCCATTTTAAGGGGACCGACAGGAATTCATACATTTCTGTGGACAGTTGCCATCATGAACCTTGGCTCAGGGCTATCCCCCAAGGCCAATTTTTGCACCTTAGACGCAATTGTTCGGATGTGAACACCTTTGACCAACAAGCATCCATCTTGATGGACAGGTTTTTGGAAAAGGGGTATGATCAAACCTCTCTCTCTCTGGCTGTGAAGACGGCACGAGATAGAGACAGATCCTCACTCTTGTCTGATGCCCCTATACATAGGGCCAGTGCTCCCGATGCTGTGCCGTTTATCACCACTTATTCAGCGCAGCATCGCATGATTAAACTATTGATACAGAAGCACTGGCATGTGTTGGGCAGTGACCAAATCCTTAGTACCATCCTGCCAACCCGACCTAGAGTGGTGTTTAAGGGAGCAGCTTCCCTTGGGAGTAAAATAGCCCCCTTGGTCCAAGACCCCCCATGGGAGAACAGGTCTTTTCTTCAAAATCTCACTGGGTACTATAAGTGTGGAAAATGCCAGATTTGCTCTCTCAATGCTAATAGTGCAAGACGGATTACCACATTTACATCTACCAGCACCTTGCTATCATATGAAATAGAACCCTTCATTACTTGCAGCTCTGAAGGGGTAGTCTACCTCCTACAATGCCCCTGTGGGCTTCAGTATGTGGGGAGGACCAAAAGGGCCTTACTTGTCCGCCTGAATGAACACATAGGAAATATAAGGAGAGGCTATAATAAACATCCTGTCTCTAGACACTACGATCAGGTACATAAAAGGGACCCCTCCAATACTTTATATGTAGGCATTGACAAATATAGACCACATTGGCAAGGTAGTTCGTTGGTCAGGGAGATCTCTAAGCAAGAGATGTCCTGAATCTACAGACTAAAAAGTTATGTGCCATTTGGCATGAACGTGGACACAGACGTGAATACCTTTATTAACAATGCCTGATGGAGTTTCTTAGGTTGCCCCCTATTTTTGATTATTTATACAGGTGGTATGTGGTCAGACCAACTTAAGGCTCCATTGTGTTCAGTATATGGTTTGTCAATTTAATTAAATTTTATTTCCATTTATTTTGACCGTGGGCATTACAATAGCATTGGGAATATGAGTATGTCAAATATGAAACTTTATTGTTAAAGCCACCACTCTGAGTTCCTACCCATCCAGACCATTGGGGCAATTTGATAGTAAGGGATGTGTGGGGACGTTTTTGGGATTTCCACCACCATCTCGCTGTGTTCGGCCCCTTTTTGTTTACAACAATTTGACTTTGGGCCTCCCAGCTGTCGTTTTGTATATTTTTTTATATATTTTTTATATTTTTATATTTTTAATTTTATAATTTACATTTTGCATTCAAATACCTCACAAGCTATTGATACCTATGCTCAAGAATTTACCATTTTATATTTTTCTATTAATTTGGTACCAAATTAGGCCCGCACTACACAAAGGCCCAATATTGAGCATTGTTACAAGATCTTTTTGCTCTAATTATTGTGTCCTTTACCTTTATTCATATTTAAATTTGTTTTTGATAAAAATAGTCAATTATTATTGCACTCAATTAATGTGACCTGGTATGGTCCGGGTTCATCTCTTGCTTGCAATTATCAAGATGGCCACTAGGGGACTTCCGTAATGTGAACGTGTCCCCTCTGACCTTAGTATTGACTGTTTCCGGCCTGTGTAACGGACCACGTCGGGTACGGTGGTTGTAACACCTCTGATTCCGCCGTGGTATGTTCATGTCCGGGTCTAGTACACCCTTATTTCAACCCCGCTTTGAGAGTGGACTTATGAATTCGGATGTATACCTTTTTAATGATATATTACTTTATAGATTTTTCAGTACCACCTTTATTTAGATATAGATTATCATCTATTTGCTATCGATATCACTACGTGATATCTATTTGCTATCGATATCACTACGTGATATCGATACTTGTAGGGCACTCTACTAGAATTATTACTTACATCCTCGATGTGCCTTACACCTTATGAATTTTGTATCACAAACCCCCTCTTCTGAGATATGATATCTGCAAATTATATGGGTCACATGGTGTGCTCACGGATTATGGGCGCACCTGTGCATTCGAATGACGCATTGTTTGCGATCAACGTCTGTCACTGAAGCCCGCTGATGGAGCAGAACTCAGAGCAAGGCTTGGTTCAGTCATTTTCTGTACTATTTAGGGAGGTGACGCGACACACCGCCCATGCCCCTGGAAGACGTGATTCTATTACGAAACGCCGCGTAAAATGGGCGGAGCGATGTGTTCGCGTCACCTCCCACCGCTGTTGTGTTACCAGCAGGACGGGCTGTCTGTGAGCATCCGGTCGGCGCTCCAGACCTCTTTTCAGTCGTTCAACTTTGAATTTTATATGTGAGTGTTTACTACTTTTGTCGTTTTAATAAAGCCATATGATTTTACACTATTGGAGCTCTTTTTCCATTAATGGTTAACCACTCTGCTAAGAGTTTGACGTCCCGCTACTGTGAATCAATCCATCCTATATCAAAGCCCCTGATGTTCCATCGCAGTGCTAATGTTTGGTCCTTTGGTGGCGGTCCGGAGCATTCAGTTTTAACAGCTTACTCTGACCCTCTGTAGTGGGGGGGTCATGAGTCTCTGGTAAGCGGCCAATCTTTCTATTTGTGGTGGTGGACCAAACACCTTGTCCTTATCCAGCAGGACCTCAATTACACTCTAACAAACACCTGGGTTATTCACCTTGTTGCTTTTACATGGACTTACTTTTATTCTTTTCACGGTTGCACATGAAGAATGCACCTTTGTTGGTTTACTTTTATATTTTGGTGATTCGTACAATATATTTATTTTATACACCTTATCTGTTTTTTTACTTATATGATAGACAGATGGTTACTTGTATGGACACCAGTTCTATCACTAGTGTGGTTCCAATTTTTCTGAGTAGTTTATATTGTGTTTGTGTTACATATAGGAATTCGCAGCTTTGTATAATCCTTTTTTTTCACATATTTTCACTTAAGCGCAGTTTTAACCTTCCTTTTTTCTCAAACACATGGATGGGGGGGGTGGCGCCCTTGCGCCCCCTATGGACGGGCCGCCAATGCTAATATCTACAGAGAAGTAGAAATGTTACCATAGGATAGGACTACAAACACCTTCCCCTCTCCTGTTCTCTAAAATATAGATGGGAGGGGGTATGTAGTCTTTAGAGCCCTTTCACACTGGGGCGGGCGTCGGCGGTAAAGCACCGCTATTGTAAGCGGCGCTTTACCGTCGGTATGCGGCCACTAGCGGGGTGGTTTTACCCCCCGCTAGCGGCCGAGAAATGGTTAAAAACCACCGCAAAGCACCTCTGCTGAGGCGCTTTGCCGGTGGTATAGCCGCGCCGTCCCATTGATTTCAATGGGCAGGAGCGGTGAAGGAGCGGTATACACTCCGCTCCTTCACCGCTCCGAAGATGCTGCTAGCAGGACTTTTTCTACCGTCCTGCCAGCGCATCGCTCCAGTGTGAAAGCCCTCAGGGCTTTCACACTGGAATTAAAGCAGCGTCACTTTCGGGTCGGTTTGCAGGCGCTATTATTAGCAAAATAGCGCCTGCAAACCACCCCAGTGTGAAAGGACCCTTAGAGATAACTGGAAACAATGTAATTGATAAGAATGTATCACAGGCAGAAAGTTTATTAGCTGACATGGTTTCTGGTGTGATCACCAAGTATCGTTTACATATATCAGACAGATTTAACAAATTGTTTTTTATCCGTATGTTTAGCAGCGCAAAGAAGACTGGTAAATATGTATTGTTATGGTTTACAAGCCCTCTAACAACTTAAAAAAAAACACATTTTGCGTCCACATCATTTTCATTTTCCTGATGCCAGGATCTTAGGTAACAGCCATTTTTCATATATACAGTAGATTGTAGGTGAAACCACCCCTTACTCATCTGCATAAACACTTTTAATTAAAGCTGAATTTTAGCCCCAAAAAATCATATAAAAAGCTTTATGCCGGCCATACATGGTTCAAATTTTGAAAGAATTTTCTTTCGAAAATCGTATCTAAGAATTTTCATACGAATTTCGCACCATTAGTGGGCTGCAGCAACGGACGATTTTTGTGCGGCAATCAAATTTGAGGAATCGGACATGTTGGAAATTTTTAGAAAAACAAATGATTTTCTAATCAATGATGGGAGAATCATGCGAGAAATGTAATAAGAAAAGAAAATTTAAGGATAGAAAAGAAGATTCCCGGCCACGAAAATTATTTTCTGTAGCAACATGAGATGAAATTGAGGGCTTGGTCAGCCGAATTTCGAAAATCAATGGTGGCATCATCGGATCACAAAAAAAATTAACTTTCTGGTATTGAAAAGAAAATTTGTTCGAAATTCGATCATGTATGGCCTGCTTTAGTGACCTAACATACCAATAATGAAGTACGTCTCAAGTTGTGCAGGCAGCTGGCTCTTGTAGACATCTTTTATGCAAGAATGCTTACAGTAGTCCCCATCTTGCTTCCTAATTCCTGGCAATACAATAGTTAAAAGCTTAAAGTCATCTATGAAGTTGCAGTAAACCACCTTCTTGTTTTCTCATGCTCCATTGGAAAAGTTATTTTTATAGTGTATACTGCATGTAACACCATGCCAGAATGGAGGAGAGCCTGATGAGTCACAGGATTCTCTTCATTCAATGATTGTGTTACATGCAGTGTACACTATGACAAAATTTTTCCCAATGGGGGAGGAGGGGGTGTTTTTTCATTGGGGATTTGTTCATTGCAACTTCATAGAAGATCTAGCTGCCTGTCCAATGAGGAGGTTGTTTTCCATTGGAGTCCTGTTCAGTGCAGCTTCACAGTAGATCCAGCTGCCAGTTCAATGTGGTACATACTTCATTACAGGTACGTTAGGTCACTAAAACAATTTAGTTTTTTTTTTTTTTTTTTTTTTTTTTTAGCTAAACTTCTGCTTTGACTTTTACTCAACTTCAGAACAGGAAATCGAAACAGCCTTTTAAAAAAAATTCCTCTTTTCCTTTGCTTCATTGTTCCAATCTAATCTAATACAAAAACATTCTGGATTACAAAAACATTCTACAATACAAAAACAAACACATTCTGGATTATGCTTATGAACTTGCCTTTCATATGGAGTTGCCACAGGTGTACAAATTTCCAATGGAATTGATATTCTAAGTTCTTGAAACTCATTTTTAATAACAACATGGTCTGGCTAATATAAAATCTCATACATGGACAAAATATTCAGTACGACAATGAAGGAACGTCTGCAGAAAAATAAATATTTAACCTGCCAAAGGGGACCACCTATCCTAATAAAGAACAGTACTCAATAGATCTTCCCTTTTTTGAAATGTTGTGGAAAGAACTAAATATGTATCGCTATATAAACCCTTGTGTTTTGGATAGCAGAGGGAATGGCTAGAATGTCAGGTTTATATACCAATTGGGGAGATTCACCTTCTATGTGTTCTGGTGTGGTGACCATTGTCACTGGGACCATTGGTGATAGGAGATCCAGACATTTACCATTAACGATGGAACAGGAAGTGAGGGGTTTCCTTCTAACTTTGGAAAGATTTCCTCTCACTTCCTGTTTTACTTTATAAACAAGCAGCAGGGGTGTGGAGGAGGGGTTTGGTGTGTGGGGATGGAAATATTGCCAATGGAATACAGAGATTAAAAAAAATGGTGGAAAAAACTTGCATCATCTCTATTATTATCAGTTTGCCTTGATAAATATTAATTTCCAGCTAGATTTATATAGTTACATAGTTACATAGTAGGTGAGGTTGAAAATAGACACATCAAGTCCACCCTATGTGTGTGATTATTAAGGATGAGCTTTCTGTTCGGGTCAAACAAGAGTTTGACTGTTCGCCCGTTCGTCGAAAACCGAACATTATGGGCCGTTCGCGCCAAACTCGAGCAGCGCATAACTGCCCATAACGCACTGCGGGAGTGCAGTGCATTGCTGTATGATGCATGCATACTTTGGCCAATCCCAGCTCTCTTAGCTAAGAGAGCCATAACTGGCCAAAGGCAGGGTGCCTTTTGCCAATCATGACTCAGGGCGACTAAGTCCATGCCCCGCACTATATAAGGCTTCCTGCACATCGGCCCCGTGTAGTGTGTTGTTGGCGTGGATGGAGAGAGAATTGCATTTAGATTGAGCAGGTGTCAGGGTGCACATGCCAGCAGACAAGTTCGCCCCTCTAGAAGCACTCCAAAGCGCAGAAGAACACTTATTCCCTTTGCTCGTAGGAAACAAGCATTGGTGCATAGAAGTGCGCATGCGCAAACAGAAGCTGTTCCCCGTGCGTGGCAACGCTAGTGTGCGCCCGCGTGCACCCGTGATTGACGCTGGCTCCAAACAGTCTATTTAAACCCAGCCAATGCCTGCCACCAGTGCTGCTTCATCTTCAGCTCCTGTGTACTCTGTTACCTGTGAAACCTGTGTCCTGATCTTTGTGTTTACCCGGCTTGTTTTGACCATCCCTTGAACTCCACCTGCATTGACCTCGGCGAGTCCTGTAACCCTTCTTCTGCCTTCTGCCTTGGCTCCTGTTTGCACTCATCTGGTTCCAGACCTGACTATGTTCCTTCCTGCACCCTGCATCTGACTGTCTTGCTGTGTATGACCCAGCCTGCCTGATTTTGCTATCTGTTGCTGTCACCTGCACCAGCTGCCTACCAGCCAAGACCTTCCAGTATCTTCTCCAGCCATCCAGGACATCCGCCCTGCTGCCTGCAAGATTCCTTGGCACTCGTGCGACTCTGCACTCCGGCGCTTTCTGTTCACATTATCAGAGTCAGAGTTCAGAGTCAGAATACGAGCGTCAAAGTATCCAGTTCCTGGGCCTTATCCTGTCCACAGATGGCATCAAGATGGATCCCCAGAAAGTCTCTGCCAACCTGGATTGGCCAGTTACCAAGGACAAGGAAGGGGATACAATGCTTTATAGGATTCTCACTAGAATTGGCCCTGAAAACCCTAATCTAGTGTACTCCTCAAAAAATTCTGTGCAACTTAGACCCCCCCCAACGCCAGAACAATAGAGGTGGTAGAGGAAAGGGAAAAGGAACACAGGGGGTTAAAGGAACAAGAGGTGGGTCGCAATATGTATCAGCATCCACACACAGTGATTATCAGTATACAGAGCCGATATATAATAGGTATAACCATTTGGAACAATATGATGAACGTACGAATACACCAACACCATGTCCTTTTTTAGGGAGAGGGAGGAGGGGTGTTTGAGGTTATCGAGGGACCAGATCGTTCAGAGGAGGTCCGATGTATCCACAACCATCCCCCTCAGCACATCAGCAGGGGTGCTGGAAACCCCAACAAGAGTGAGCCCAACACCCTCGGGACTCCATAAGAGAGGAAAAGGAGGATGTAGGGCAGGTAGGAGGATCCAGCATAAGCAAAAAAAGAAGGAGGGAAGCAGAATAGAAGGGATTTATAACCTCAGTAAAGCAGTACTTTCACATAAAGAAATTAATATTCTCAATTCAGGTTTAAAGTGTGCACCTAAAAGAGGTTTAAATAAATTTGATACGTATATGGGTATCAACAAATACATAAGGAAAATTAATATCAAAAAATATTTTCTGAATAGTGGTCCAGTGAATAACGTGATAAATAGAAATATTATTGGAGTAGACAGTGGATTAAAAAACAAATCCCTTTTTAACCCCCCTAACACAGCGAACCAACATTGATGTATTTAAAAATCTTGTGATGAGAGATCTTGGATTATTAAAACTAAAAAAGAATATAAATCCGAGGTACATCCAGGAAGGTATACAACAACTGGAGGATAGAAATGATATTATAATCCGACCTGCGGATAAAGGTGGAGGAGTGGTCATATTGGACAAAAGTTTTTATGACATGCAATTGAGTAATGCCCCGTACACACGGTCAGATTTTCCGATGGAAAATGTCCGATCGGAGCGTGTTGTCGGAAATTCCGACTGTGTGTGGGCTCCATCGGACATTTTCCATCGGATTTTCCGACACACAAAGTTGGAGAGCAGGAGGTAAAATTTTCCGACAACAAAATCCGTTGTCGGAAATTCCGATCGTGTGTACACAAATCCGACGGACAAAGTGCCACGCATGCTCAGAATAAATAAAGAGATGAAAGCTATTGGCCACTGCCCCGTTTATAGTCCCGACGTACGTGTTTTACGTCACCGCGTTCAGAACGATCGGATTTTCCGATAACTTTGTGTGACCGTGTGTATGCAAAACATGTTTGAGCCAACATCCGTCGGAAAAAATCCTAGGATTTTGTTGTCGGAATGTCCGAACAAAGTCCGACCGTGTGTTCGCCCTATAATATGTTATCTGATACCAACACGTATGTTAAACTGAACACAGACCCTACCATATCTTACCAAAAAGATCTCCAATGTTTGGTTAATCTCGGTTATGAAAGCAGAGTACTAAATAAGAAGGAAAATAAATATTTGGTACCAAGTTTTTGTAGAATACCCACCATTTACACTCTGCCTAAAGTACATAAAGACACTATTAACCCTTCAGCCCGGCCTATAGTGGATAGTATAGGTTCAGTTACTGCAATAGTAGGACAGTACCTTGATACATTTCTACAAACCAATGTCCTGAATACACGTGCATATTTGAAGATTTTCTATAGCAAATAAGTGAAATCAATTTATCTGGGAAGTCTGAGGTATATTTGGTGACAGTTGACGTGGCTTCCCTGTATACCATTATTCAACATGATGATGCCCTACTTGCGTTGAATTGGACCCTTAGCCAGAGGGAAGATCTTCCCTTTAAACAGAAGGTATTTCTGAGACAGGTATTGGATTTTTGCCTGTCTCACAACTATTTTTGGTATGATTAGGACTTCTATTCACATAAAAGGGGCGTTGCGATGGGGGCTAAACTTGCCCCTAGCCTCGCAAACATATTTATGGGGGAGTGGGAAGATAAGAGTGTATTCGCCCAACAAAGAGAGAATTTATTATTCTATGAAAGATTTATCGATGATCTCTTCTTTATTTGGGAGGGGAATGAAACACCGTTACATAATTTCTTACATGAACTTAATTCCAATGCCAATAACATAAAATTGGAATATGTTTTCAGTAAGGAACACATCCACTATCTAGACGTAAATGTGTTTAGGGTGGGAGATGCTTTATCTACTACAGTATATTTTAAACCCACTGATAGAAACAGCTACCTCCCAATTACCAGTGGGCACCACCCACATTGGCTGAAAAACATTCCAAAGGGGCAGGTAATGTGGGTTAGAAGGAACTGCACCGCACCATTTTTTGATCCAGTCAAATATAATTAAAGAAAAGTTCATTCAGAAAGGTTATGATGAATCACATCTGGATAAGATAATACATGATGTAGCAGTAACCTCTCGAGATAATTGCCTAATAAACAAAGAGGTTGATACAACCAATAAACATGAATGGGGCTTTATCGCAAATTTCCATGTCCAATATAAAGATATTGAAAATATTTTTAAGAAACACTGGCATATATTAGCTGGCATATAAACACTGGAGCCTCCCCGAACATCCATTGTTTATTTATAGAAAAGCACTGAGTTATGGAAAAGACCATTCATAGCTGAGATTCTTGTTCAGCGGGCATGTACGTGGGAACATTTTCCTAGTTCTAGTTTCCACTATTCATTATTTTATATATATATATGAATGATTTACATGAATAGTATATATATATATATATATCATCCACCTTACCAATCTCTCTGTGTCTGCCACTCCTCTCTGTCAATCCCTCCACTGGCTTCCGCTCGGCCAAAGCCATCCACAATTTCACCCCCAGCTACATCACCTTTTCCAAAGCCTCTCCAATCCTATGGAACTCCTTACCCCAATCTGTCCGCTTATTTCCTACTTTATTAGCTTTCAGAAGATCCCTGAAAACCCTTCTCTTCAGAGAAGCCTATCCTACCCACACCTACCCAACTGTACTTTCATTTTTTTTTTTTTCCATTTTTTTTCCATCAGCTCATCCCCCACAGTTATAACCTTTTGTCTCCACTTGACCCTCCCTTCTAGATTGTAAGCTCTAACGAGCAGGGCCCTCTGATCCCTCCTGTATTGATTTGTATTGTAAGTGTACTGTCTGCCCCATGTTGTAAAGCACTGCGCAAACTGTTGGCGCTATATAAATCCTGTATAATAATAATAATAATAATAACATATATATATATATATATATATATATATATATATATATATATATAATGTAATTATTTGAATACAAACTATTTAGGTTTTGTTATGTAAATTTTGTATATAACGCTATTTTAAATCTTCCCGTAATCTATATAGTTGCATGTAACGTATATGGGGATTTTTAGATATTGAATTCATTTGGAAACCAGTGTACTATAGTATATATCTGGTTTATGTATTTACCTTTTAAATTTATCTATTTTGTGGTATTTGCAGTAGATTTTATTTAACTGAATGCGTGTTTAATTGCCATTTTAATTCTATCTAATGAGATCACCACCGTTTGAACATTGTGAACCTGGAGACCACAATGTTCTTTTTTATATAAGTATATTCAGATTTTTTACAAAAGCTTTCTGCAATTCTACATATATGTATATATACTTTACTATTAATTGACATAGTTCTTACATTTAATTGCTCAATGCGCAAATTGTTTTTTTAATTGTTTTTTATCTGATTTGAATAGTTGCATATTGTTTAATTCCAAAGTCTAAACCCAATGTTGAATTCAAATTGGACTATAGCAAAAAATGGAATTAGTTAGCACTTACACCCAATTCTGATTGATTGGTGTGTATGTAGAGCAGCACTCGGAAAAAGTGTAATGCCGCGTACACACGAGCGGACTTTACGGCAGACTTGGTCCGGTGTACTGGATTTAGTCGGACAATTCGATCGTGTGTGGGCTCCAGCGGACTTTGTTTGCTCAAAAGTTGGACGGAGTTAGATTTGAAACGTGTTTTAAATCTATCCGACGGACTCTTCTTTCTAGCGGACAAACCGGTCGTCTGTGTGCTAGTCCGACGAACTCAAACTGACGCATGCTCTGAAGCAATTACAAGACGGAAGCGCTCAGTCTGGTAAAACTAGCCTTCATATTGAAGCTAGCACATTCCTCTTCTGTGATCTTTTAATACAGCGCTTTTTTTTTATTTATAATGCGAGAGGAATGAAGTTGTTTTTCTGCTTTATATTCACACAGAGTTCTCACGAACTACTTTCTTCATGATTTATCCTCATGCCATGACTAATATGATATATTTAAAAGCCAGATCTCCATGAATAAAGTATTAAATTCGATTTTGGACTTATATTTTTTTTTTTTTGGATTGATTTCCACACTATCTATTTTACAATGTGTGCTAAATTATACAAACATTTTTTTTTTTATTTTATTTTTGTAGTTTCAAGTTACCACAATAACCTTAATATTTTGTGTTGTTTTAATTAACCTTAATGAGGTTGGTGTCCCTTGTTAATTAGACATAGGGGGGTTTATTTTCCAAAGGCAAATTCATTTTTCACTACAAGTGCAAATTGTACTTGGAATTGCACAGAAAGAGCATTTTGAAGTGCCTTCGCTGTGGATCCGAGGGGCACATGCAAGGAACCACAAAAAAAAAAAACTTTTTCTTGCACATGATTGTATGATAAAATCAGTAGAGCTTCCCCTCATTTCAGCTCTTCCCCTCAGATTTACAGCGACTGCACTTCCAACAAGTGCACTTGCTGTGCAATTTCTAAAGTGCACTTTTCACTAGTATTTAGCACTTGATTTTAGAAATGATTTAGCCTTTTGGCAAAAACACACATAGGGGTTGATTTAATAAAGGGAAAAAGACTGTGCACTTTGCAAAGTGCAGTTGCCTTCTGCAAGAGCAGTTGCTCCAGAGCTTAGTAAATGAGCAGAAGCTCTGCTGACTTCCATCATCCAATCATGAGCAAGCAAAAATGCTGTTTTTTTAATTTTCCTTGCACAGGATTGGGTACTCTTTGCAAAGTCAAGCCTTACCTCATTTCCTAAGCTCTGGAGCAATTGCACTTGCAGAGGGCAACTGCACTCTGCAAAGTGCACAGTCTCTTTGCTTTTATTAAATCAACCCCATAGTCTTTTTGACCTGTACCTGCCTACTCCCAAACAAAATATCGTTTTGGAATCAAAACTAGGGATGAGCCGAACACCCCCCTGTTCGGTTCACACCAGAACATGCGAACAGGAAAAAAGTTCATTTGAACACACGAACACCGTTAAAGTCTATGGGACACGAACATGAATAATCAAAAGTGCTAATTTTAAAGGCTTATATGCAAATTATTGTCATAAAAAGTGTTTGGGGACCTGGGTCCTGCCCCAGGGGACATGGATCATTGCAAAAAAAAGTTTTAAAAAGGGACATTTTTTCAGGAGCAGTGATTTTACTAATGCTTAAAGTCAAACAATAAAAGTGTAATATCCCTTTAAATTTCATACCCGGGGGGTGTCTATAGTATGCCTGTAAAGGGGCGCATGTTTCCTGTGTTTAGAACAGTCTGACAGCAAAATGACATTTCGTAGGAAAAAACCCATTTAAAACTACTCGCGGCTATTGCATTGCCGGTCCGACAATACACATAGAAGTTCATTGATAAAAACAGCATGGGAATTCCCCACAGGGGAACCCCAAACCAAAACTAAAAAAAAAAAAATGATGTGGGGGTCCCCCTAAATTCCATACCAGGCCCTTCAGGTCTGGTATGGATATTAAGGGGAACCCAGCGCCAAAAAAAACGGCGTGGGGTCCCCCCAAAAATCAATACCAGACCCTTATGTGAGCACGCAACCTAGCAGGCAGCAGGAAAAGAGGGGGGGACGAGAGAGCGCCCCCCCTCCTGAACCGTACCAGGCCACATGCCCTCAACATTGGGAGGGTGCTTTGGGGTAGCCCCCCAAAACACCTTGTCCCCATGTTGATGAGGACAAGGGCCTCATCCCCACAACCCTGGCCGGTGGTTGTGGGGGTCTGCGGGCAGGGGGCTTATCGGAATCTGGAAGCCCCCTTTAACAAGGTGACCCCCAGATCCCGGCCCTCCCCCCTGTGTGAAATGGTAAGGGGGTACTTACCCCTACCATTTCACTAAAAAACTGTCAAAAATGTTAAAAATGACAGAGACAGTTTTTGACAATTCCTTTATTTAAATGCTTCTTCTTTCTTCTATCTTCCTTCATCTTCTTCTTCTGGTTCTTCTGGCTCTTCTGGTTCTTCCTCCGGCGTTCTCGTCCAGCATCTCCTCCGTGGCGTCTTCTATCTTCTTCTCCTCGGGCCGCTCCGCACCCATGGCATGGGGGGAGGCTCCCCCTATTCTCTTCATCTTCTTCATCTTCTTCTCTTCCTCTTTTCTTCTCTTCTTCTCTTCTTCATTTTCTTCTCCGGGCCGCTCCGCATCCATGCTGGCATGAAGGGAGTCTCCTCGTCTGACGGTTCTTAAATAAGGGGGGCGGGGCCACCCGGTGACCCCGCCCCCTCTGACGCACGGTGACTTGAC
Source organism: Aquarana catesbeiana (assembly GCF_042186555.1). Classification (NCBI taxonomy): domain Eukaryota; kingdom Metazoa; phylum Chordata; class Amphibia; order Anura; family Ranidae; genus Aquarana; species Aquarana catesbeiana. The sequence goes on from NC_133328.1 coordinate 292,749,906, forward strand.
AGGACTTCCCTGTGACATCACAGGGAATGCCACAGGGAAGTCCCGTCATGTCCTGTGTGTCAGAGGGGGGCGTGGTCACCGGGTGGCCCCGCCCCCCGTTATTTAAGAACCGTCAGACGAGGAGACATCGTCACACAGCGGGAGCCTCCCTCCATGCCAGCATGCATGTGGAGCGGCCCGGAGAAGAAAATGAAGAAGAGAAGAAGAGAAGAAGAGAAGAAGAGAAGAAAAGAAGAAGAGAAGAAGATGAAGAAGAAGATGAAGAAGATGAAGAGAAGAGTGGGAGCCTCCCCCCCATGCCATGGGTGCGGAGTGGCCCGAGGAGTAGAAGATAGAAGACGCCGTGGAGGAGATGCTGGATGAGAATGCCGGAGGAAGAACCAGAAGAACCAGAAGAAGAAGAAGATGAAGGAAGATAGAAGAAAGAAGAAGCATTTAAATAAAGGAATTGTCAAAAACTGTCTCTTGTCATTTTTAACATTTTTGACAGTTTTTTAGTGAAATGGTAGGGGTAAGTACCCCTTACCATTTCACACAGGGGGGAGGGCCGGGATCTGGGGGTCCCCTTGTTAAAGGGGGCTTCCAGATTCCGATAAGCCCCTCGCCCGCAGACCCCCACAACCACCGGCCAGGGATGTGGGGATGAGGCTCTTGTCCTCATCAACATGGGGACAAGGTGTTTTGGGGGGCTACCCCAAAGCACCCTCCCAATGTTGAAGGCATGTGGCCTGGTACGGTTCAGGAGGGGGGGCGCACTCTCGTCCCCCCCTCTTTTCCTGCGGCCCACCAGGTTGAGTGCTCGGATAAGGGTCTGGTATGGATTTTTGGGGGGACCCCACGCCGTTTTTTTTTTTTTTTCTTGGCACGGGATTCCCCTTAAAATCCATACCAGACCTGAAGGGTCTGGTATGGAATTTAGGGGGACCCCACGTCATTGTTTTTTTATTTTGGCCAGGGTTCCCCTTAATATCTATACCAGACCTGAAGGGCCTGGTATGGAATTTAGGGGGACCTCCACGTCATTTTTTTTTTAAATTTTGGTTCGGGGTTCCCCTGTGGGGAATTCCCATGCCGTTTTTATCAATGAACTTCTATGTGTATTGTCGGACCGGCAATGCAATAGCCGCGAGTAGTTTTAAATGGGTTTTTTTCCTTCGAAATGTCATTTTGCTGTCAGACTGTTCTAAACACAGGAAACATGCGCCCCTTTACAGGCATACTATAGACACCCCCCAGCTACGAAATTTAAAGGGATATTACACTTTTTATGACAATAACTTGCATATAAGCCTTTAAAATTAGCACTTTTGATTTCTCCCATAGACTTTTAAAGGGTGTTCCGCGGCATTCGAATTTGCCGCGAACACCCCAAATTGTTCGCTGTTCGGCAAACTTGCGAACAGCCAATGTTCGAGTCGAACATGAGTTCGACTCGAACTCGAAGCTCATCCCTAATCAAAACACATATAGTCAATGATGTAAGGTAACAAAAAAATCCATTTATTTTGGTTAACAAAAAATTAGGAGGGCAACACTGGAGACACTTTTAGAATCTGTGAAGCCTTTCGTCCCCCAGGACACACATCAAGTTTTAGGACAAGAAAATTGATATCTTGCAACTAGGGAGCACAGGGAGCACAGTCAGACCAGACAGAAACCAGGCAATCACTTTTGAGTCTTCTGTGGAGCCTTCCCTGCACGCTTCTCTGCATCCTTCCCTCCACGCTTCTCTGCAGCCTTCCTCGGAGGCTGGGCCTCTGGTGGTATACTTGGGGCTGGAGGAGGAGGAGGAGGAGAAGGAGGAGGAGGAGGAGGAGTGGCTTCATCTGCCAGATACGTTGTAGCAGTAAGCTCCCCTCTCAAGCCCCTCTGATAGGCCTGAAAAATCAAACCCTCACAGAGGAGGCGTTGCCCCTTTTCCAATTCCAGCAATCTGGTGGCAATATATGTCCCATATGCCTCCTCTGCATTGGGTGGTGTACTCAGGATTTGGCTTGCTTCACGTATGAGGGCTAGGGATTCCTCCTCAGTTTGGGTCATTCTTCTGGGCCTTTTGGTGAGAATGCGGAGGGGAGGCACCTGACATTCCGTGCGGCTTCTACTCGGCCCAGCCACAGCCTCCTCCTCTCTCCCACTGGGCAAGGCCTCCTCCTCTCTCCCACTGGTCAAGGCCTCCTCCTGGCTGAGGTCATCCTGTGTCAAAAAAAGGGACATAGTTGTAATTTTGTGTTACGCAATCACACACAATTTTCAGCTCATGACTTGCAAATATAATTCTCAACAAATAGTAAAGGCTATCTATGATACCACCATTATTACAGCTGATCCACAATATCTGAAGTACATAGGCGTGCACACAGGGTGTGCCAGGTGTGCCTGGGCACACCCTAATTGACTTGTGTGGTGCATATTCCCCCGTTTAGACCACTGATATTTCATCCCCCCAAAAAAGTTATAAAAGAAAATTATTTTTTTTTAAATAAAATAAACAAAATTACACTGTCCACTGCCCTACTGACACCATCAGTACATATACACATGCATATGTATTTGAGCTTTGGGGTGCACACCCTAATGCAAGAGGCTGTGCACACCTATGCAGAAGTATATTTTTGGCCACTACTGTCTAGTGATATGTCTACATATTAATATTTGTGATGAAGTCATTTTTTTTGAAGCACTTAAAAATTTGACACGTTAACATCATTAATAACATTTACACAATCACAAATTCCACAAAAAAGGATACCTGGCTGAAGCTGGGTGCATCCACTTCATCAGGGATGAAAAGGCTCAGTTCTTCCTGGGACTCCTCAGCTGGGGTGGAGGTGGATGGAAGGCTGAAGGGAAGAGTGGGGGGAAGGCTGGAGGGAAGGGTGGGGGGAAGGGTTGAAAGTGATTGCCTGGCTTCTGTCTGGTCATCCAGGAATCGCATTTTGTGGTAGTACCACAACTTGGGTACATAAACTTGTTCGGCTGCTGCTCCGGATCTGAGCGACTCCTGGATTTTATTGTGTTCCCGCTTATACATGTTTCGCAAGATACCAATTTTCTTGTCCACAAACTTGAGGTCTGCCTAGGGGACTCGAGTCTTCACAAATTCTAAAATTGTGCCCAGTGTTGCCTTCCTTACAGCTCGATTGAAATATAGTGGGTGTTTGGCCTCCCACAGGTTTTTGTTTTCCTGATATAAGTCGATAAATCTCGACAAAAAATCTGCCTCTTTAAAGGGATTCATTGTTGCTGAAAGACAAGACACAAGATCAAAACTGTAATGTCAGTCAGAACTCCCAGGATTATTTTGTGAAGAATCTAGGGGACACATATACACACACGCGCACACACACACATCCACGTTTAATCTTACCTTCGTTTCTGACGCTCGCTACTTCCGCACGGACATACGTAGGCCATCGTAATAGCTTTATATACATCCAAACAAAATTCCCCTAATGGTGTACTATAAAGGCACATTTGGAAAGACGTAGAGAAAGTATGTAGTATATACACAATAGTTTATTTATTTCAAAACATCATAAAAACATCAATAAACAATATAACAAAACGTTGTAAGGAATGCAACTCATGTGCTTATACATATATGGAATGTTGGTACCAATATATTTGCACCCGACGCGTTTCGGAGTTATTTAGCCTCCTTCCTAAGGGGTGGATGCAGGTTTACAAAGATTTCTAAATTAGAAATAATGTATTGATAAAAGGATAGTCAGCATGTGAATATACCAAACCATAAAGACATGAGTACATACTATACTTTTCATATTATTTACACTTACATTGGCACTGTGTAAGCTGACTTAGCATTCCAAAAGGATTAAAAATAAAGGCACTGACGCTGTCTGTCTATCCAACGTGTTCCTGATTGTGGTAGGTATAGGTTATTTAGCGTATCCAGGATGTTGTTACTTCATGCATAGTAGTGAAGATTTTACTAGGTATAGGTATACAGAAATAATTTGATTCCTCAAAAATTGAAGGAATAGTCCAAAGATAGAGGGCATAAAGGGGTTTAGGACCTGAAGCTCCACTGAGGCCAAAGGCGGGTCCTGTAAAATGTAATAGTGTAGATATGTGATGACCAATTGTAGGTCAGAGACTATAAATTAATATAATTGAATTTAGAACATATTCTCAAATAGTAAAGGTAAAACATACCTGATAGGGCTACTGTAGAGGATTCAAGAGAATATGTAGAGGGTAGCTGATCTAGGCTTGATATATCTTGAATGGCTAAGAGTAATAATAAGAGAGAAAAAGGGGGTATGGGGATACCATTAGATACATATGTGGTCTCTCCCAGGCCCGGATTTACTCCCTTTGCCGCCCCAAGGCCGGGCCCTTCAATGCCGCCCCCTCCCCCCCCCCACACACACACACACACCACCAGAAAGAGCCCCCAGACATAATACGGTCAAAGACTGCAGACATGATACAAGAGATGGTCAGAGACTGCAATCATAGTACAGGAGATGGTCAGAGACTGCAGACATGATACAGGAGACGGTCAGAGACTGCAGTTCCTATGGACATTAGCAGATAATGGCCGATCGGCCCTCTCACCTGACCCAGCGATACAGCAGTGGTTCTCTGATCAGGAGTCAGCTCACTCTGAATTGCCCGTGGCGATTCCGCTGGGTAGCACCCAAATCTGTATTCCTGCAATGACTCCATTCCTTTCTCCGCCAGGGATGGCACCAGGCTGTGTGGCTTTCCCTCTGGTGGCACAGGTCAGCGGGGTTCTCTCTCTAATGGTTTTCCCTCAGCAGTGTCCTCTCCCTCTGGAGTCCTGGGTGTACTTTCCTGGGTGTAGACCCCCCCAGGACAAACCACCCCCCTCCATTAGTACAGACCCCCACCAGGACAAACCCCCCTCCCTTCATTAGTACAGATCCCCCCAGGACAAACCCTCCTCCCTTCATTAGTACAGATCCCCCCAGGACAAACCCCCCTCCCTTCATTAGTACAGATCCCCCCAGGACAAACCCCCCTCCCTTCATTAGTACAGATCCCCCCAGGACAAACCCCCCTCCATTAGTACGGACCCCCCAGGACAAACGCCCCTCTATTAGTACAAACCCCCCCGGAAAACTCCCCCTCCATTAGTACAACCCCCCCAGGACAACCCCCTCTCTATTAGTACAAACCCCCCACAGGTCAAACCCCTCCATTAGCACAGACCCCCCCAGGACAAACCACCCCTCCCTTTATTAGTACAGACCCCCCCAGGACAAACCCCCCTCCATTAGTACAGACCCCCAGGACAACCCCCCCCCTTCATTAGTACAAACCCCCCCGGACAACCCCCCCCTTCATTAGTACAGACATCCCAGGACAAACCCCCCCTTCACTAGTACAGACCCCCAGGACAACACCCCCCTCCATTAGTGCAGACATCCCAGGACAAACCCCCCCTACACTAGTACAGACCCCCAGGACAACCCCCCCTCCATTAGTGCAGACATCCCAGGACAAACCCCCCCTTCACTAGTACAGACCCCCAGGACAACCCCCCTCCATTAGTGCAGACATCCCAGGACAACCCCCCCTTCACTAGTACAGACCCCCAGGACAACCCCCCCTCCATTAGTACAGACATCCCAGGACAAACCCCCCCTTCACTAGTACAGACCCCCAGGACAACCCCCCCTCCATTAGTGCAGACATCACAGGACAAACCCCCCCCCTTCACTAGTACAGACCCCCAGGACAACCCCCCCTCCATTAGTGCAGACATCCCAGGACAAACCCCCCCCTTCACTAGTACAGACCCCCAGGACAACCCCCCCTCCATTAGTGCAGACATCCCAGGACAAACCCCCCCCTTCACTAGTACAGACCCCCAGGACAACCCCCCTCCATTAGTGCAGACATCCCAGGACAAACCCCCCACCTTCACTAGTACAGACCCCCAGGACAACCCCCCTGTCCATTAGTGCAGACATCCCAGGACAAACCCCCCCCCTTCACTAGTACAGACCCCCAGGACAACCCCCCCTCCATTAGTGCAGACATCCCAGGACAAACCCCCCCTTCACTAGTACAGACCCCCAGGACAACCCCCCCTCCATAAGTGTACAGATGGAGACAGGCTTGGGCGGGAGTGAGAGACACAGGAGGACATAGGAGAACACGCGCCCCCCCCCCGCACAGAAACCAGCCGCTCCTATCTCCTTCGGCTGCTCTCCTTCTCTGACAGGAGGAGGGAGGGGGGACAGGCTTGAGCATCGAAAAACCAGCAGCGGCGGTGACCTGCGGAGGACGCCGCCTCAGTCTGGACACACACAGAGAGGAGGAGGAGGAGGGAGAGGAGCACTCTAGTGCTTCAGCGCCCCCACCTCTCTGGCGCCCGGGTGCGCTGCATCACACAATGCTATGTTAGTGTGGGGGGGGGGCGAGAATTCGTTGCAGGAGCGGCGCCGCCCCTGTACCACTGCCGCCCCGAGGCCTGGCCTCGGTGGCCTTGTGGGAAATCCGGCCCTGGTCTCTCCAATTCGATATTGCTGACAGTGTAGAGCATAAAGGTATGCAAGTATCTGAAAAGCTAGTGGAATTTGGATAAACCATTAGGTAGATATATGGTCTCTCCAATTAGATGTTGCTGACAGTTTAGAACATAAAGATGTGCAAGTATATGGAGTTTGGATAAATCTGGGCTATCATTAATAAAGTGGTATTGATTAAATGGTATTGAAAAAGTAGACAAACAAATGGTATCTAGTGTAATTGGCCAATCAGACCAGTTAACACGGAAAACAGGAAGTCAAAGAATGAGGGAGAGGGTTTCTTAAATAAACTACATTCGTGGGGGGGCCATTATTGTTTTCACATGAAAGAGAATCAAGCCATTCAGTGATAGGTAGTACCCTATTGCATAGCAGGTATACATATGAAGGGTGAAATGACATTAACATTAAAGTGTGCTTGTATAAAGCCTAGCTTAGATAGTGGTAATGGAGTCTCCCTTACTTTGTGCATTAGATAGCTGGACATCTGCTCAGGCCAAAAGCGGCCTGCAAGCTGCAACGGACGCTCGGTGTGAGCAGTGTCCAGATATATATGACCCTCCTCACCAATCAGCTGCTGATCCAATGAGCAACAGCTGACTGTCAATGGCAGAGGAGGGGCAGGCACGCCGTGGATGGCCCCCCGGGTGGAGCGAATGCCACCGAGCCTCAACCGTGCATTCGCAGGCACCTGCGTTGAGACGTGGCCACGCCCACTCCACCCGCCGACACGTCCAGCTTCCCCGGCGGACTGCGCATGTCCGCCGGGGTCGCAAGATGGAGGACAGTGTAAACTACACTGTATCCTCACATAGCGCCGCCGTAAGCTGGAAAGGCTCAGGCGGCTTTGTGTGCTGGGTGAGTTTCAGGTCGCGGAATAGAAATTTAATATAGTGTGGGACAAAGGCACAAAAGTGCACAGAATTCAAAATGTCAAAAAATTCAAAAAATTACCACAAATAACAGGAAAACGCCGTTGACAAACAGTATTTTACAGGGTAAAGTTGTACATTCAATAAAGTAGATTATGAACATCAAAAAGATAGAACATGAATATAAGTGGGATAAAGAGGAAGGGGGGAGAAAGGGGGGGGAAACAGAGAAAGAGAGAAATTCTTTCCCCTTACGTTGGCAACCCATCTAACTATGAGTTGTTGTATGAACTGAGGTGGCGGATGGTAGAATTAAACTGTACATAGAGATTACGCCCCAGAGTTATTCTTCAGGCATAAACTGTGGAAGAAAAATAATAATTGCACTAAGCATAGTGCATAATTTGCAGCTAGAGTAGATTGCATAAGGCATAGCTATATGTCATGGTTGGGGGTGGGAGGCATCTTAGTAGCATATTGGGGAAGTAATGCCCAATAGATGGTTTATATAGCTGTAGGCCGGATTAGTAATCCGTAGCAGTCAAAGTTACTGTTCCCTGCCACCTGAAGAGAAACCTTTGAGGAAAGGCTTGAACCATATGGTTTTGTTCAAGCCCGGGGGTTGAGTAGCTCTTAAATTGTATATCCAACAGGATTCCAACTGTAACAATGTCTTGTTCCAGTCGCCCCCTCTGGACCCTTGGTGTACACGGTCCAAAATGAGAAATTTAATCTTCAGAAATTTACCATCGTGCACTATTGTGGTATGTCTCCCAAGTGGGAGGTCAGGGTCACAGGTTTTCATGCCCAATATGTGTCTATATGCTCTCCTCCAGAACTCCGTTTTTGTTTTTCCTATATAGAAGCATGTGCACTCACATAGAAGTACATAGACTACTCTGCACGTCTTACAGTTGGCGAAGTGTCTAGGATGGAAAATCTGGCCATTCGGGAGGGTCGGGTTTTTGTCTGTAAGCATGTATTTACAGTAGTTGCAATCCCCACATCTAAAGGTTCCCTTATATCTGCAGTGGGATTTGCCTACTTCCCCCTTGAATTCACTCGTAGTGATTTTATCTCTTAGAGAGGTGGTTTGTTTAAAAGTGAAAAGAGGTCTCGGAGGGACAAATGGTCCTAGTGCTGGGTCACACTGTAGCATATGCCAGTATCTTTCTACAATGTTCCTGACTTGTCTATGTTGATTGTTATATTTTGTAATGATTCTAATGGTAGTAGTATCATTTTTGCCAGTTTTGTTCGCTTTCTCAGAGTGAAGTAACTCATTTTTCGACTGCATAAGGGCTTTTTTGAAGGACCGTTTGAGTGAGGCATGGGAATAACCCCGTAGTAATAATCTGTCACGTAGTTTATTTGCTTCAATCCTAAAAGTATCATTGTTAGAACAATTGCGTCTCACCCTAAGGTACTGGCTATATGGAATTGAATCAAGGAGGGGTTTAGGGTGGAAGCTGGTGGCATGTAGGATTGTGTTACTCGCAGTGGGTTTTATGTAAAGTTTACTCATAATCGTCCCTCCCTCTCCTCTGTAGACCTCCACATCCAAAAATGTGACACAGTGCTTATCAAATGACATCGTAAAGTTTAGGTTAAATACATTTCGGTTCATCCTCAGAAGGCATTGTTGGAGAAGATCAATCGATCCGTCCCATATAATAAAGAGGTCATCGATGTACCGGTACCACCCAAGTATGTGGTCCGTGTACATTGATAGATGAGAGTTTATCGATGTACATGGACCACATACTTGGGTGGTACCGGTACATCGATGATCTCTTTATTATATGGGACGGATCGATTGATCTTCTCCAACAATGCCTTCTGAGGATGAACCGAAATGTATTTAACCTAAACTTTACGATGTCATTTGATAAGCACTGTGTCACATTTTTGGATGTGGAGGTCTACAGAGGAGAGGGAGGGGCAATTATGAGTAAACTTTACAGAAAACCCACTGCGAGTAACACAATCCTACATGCCACCAGCTTCCACCCTAAACCCCTCCTTGATTCAATTCCGTATAGCCAGTACCTTAGGGTGAGAAGCAATTGTTCTAACGACGATACTTTTAGGATTGAAGCAAATAAATTACATGACAGATTATTACTACGGGGTTATTCCCATGCCTCACTCAAACGGTCCTTCAAAAAAGCCCTTATGCAGTCGAGAAATGAGCTACTTCACTCTGAGAAAGCGAACAAAACTGGCAAAAATGATACTAATACCATTAGAATCATTACAAAATATAACAATCAACATAGACAAGTCAGGAACATTGTAGAAAGATACTGGCATATGCTACAGTGTGACCCAGCACTAGGACCATTTGTCCCTCCGAGACCTCTTTTCACTTTTAAACAAACCACCTCTCTAAGAGATAAAATCACTACGAGTGAATTCAAGGGGGAAGTAGGCAAATCCCACTGCAGATATAAGGGAACCTTTAGATGTGGGGATTGCAACTACTGTAAATACATGCTTACAGACAAAAACCCGATCCTCCCGAATGGCCAGATTTTTCATCCTAGACACTTCGCCAACTGTAAGACGTGCAGAGTAGTCTATATACTTCTATGTGAGTGCACATGCTTCTATATAGGAATCCCGTTGGATATACAATTTAAGAGCTACTCAACCCCCGGGCTTGAACGAAACCATATGGTTCAAGCCTTTCCTCAAAGGTTTCTCTTCAGGTGGCAGGGAACAGTAATTTTGACTGCTACGGATTACTAATCCGGCCTACAGCTATATAAACCATCTATTGGGCATTACTTCCCCAATATGCTACTAAGATGTCTCCCACCCCCAACCATGACATATAGCTATGCCTTATGCAATCTACTCTAGCTGCAAATTATGCACTATGCTTAGCGCAATTATAATTTTTCTTCCACAGTTTATGCCCGAAGAATAACTCTGGGATGTAATCTCTATGTACAGTTTAATTCTACCATCCGCCACCCCAGTCCATACAACAACTCATAGTTAGATGGGTTGCCAATGTAAGGGGAAAGAATTTCTCTCTTTCTCTGTTTCCCCCCCTTCCCCCCCCTCTTTATGCCACTTATATTCATGTTCTATCTTTTTGATGTTCATAATCTACTTTATTGAATGTACAACTTTACCCTGTAAAATACTGTTTGTCAACAGCTTTTCCTGTTATTTGTGGTAATTTTTTGAATTTTTTGACATTTTGAATTCTGTGCACTTTTGTGCCTTTGTCCCACACTATATTAAATTTCTATTCCGCGACCTGAAACTCGCCCGGCACCCAAAGCCGCCTGAGCATTTCCAGCTCATGGCGGCGCTATGTGAGGATACAGTGTAGTTTACAATGTCCTCCATCTTGCCTCCCTGGCGGACATGCGCAGTCCCCCGGGGAAGCTGGACTTGTTGGCGGGTGGAGTAGGCGTGGCTACGTCTCAATGCGGATGCCTGCTCATGCGCGGTTGAGGCTCAGCGGCGTTCGCTCCACCTGGGGGGCCATCCACGGCGTGCCTGCCCCTCCTCTGCCATTGACAGTCAGCTGTTGCTCATTGGATCAGCAGCTGATTGGCGAGGAGGGCCATATATATCTGGACACTGCTCACACCGAGCGTCCGTTGCAGCTTGCAGGACGCTTTCGGCCTGAGCAGATGTCCAGCTATCTAATGCACAAATTAAGTGAGACTCCATTACCACTATCTAATCTAGGCTTTATACAAGCACACTTTAATGTTAATGTCATCTCACCCTTCATATGTATACCTGCTATGCAATAGAGTACTACCTATCACTGAATGGCTTGATTCTCTTTCATGTGAAAACAATAATGCCCCCCCCCCACGAATGTAGTTTATTTAAGAAACCCTTTCCCTCATTCTTTGACTTCCTTTTTTCTGTGTTAACTGGCCTGATTGGCCAATTACACTAGATACCATTTGTTTGTCTACTTTTTCAATACCATTTAATCAATACCACTTAATTAATGATAGCCCAGATTTATCTAAACTTCATAAGCTTTTCAGATACTTGCACATCTTTACGTTCTAAACTGTCAGCAACATCTAATTGGAGAGACCATATATCTACCTAATGGTTTATCCAAATTCCACTAGCTTTTCAGATACTTGCATATCTTTATTCTCTAAACTGTCAGCAATATTTAATTGGAGAGACCATATATGTATCTAATGGTATTCCCATACCCCCTTTTTCTCTCTTATTATTACTCTTAGCCATTCAAGATATATCAAGCCTAGATCAGCTACCCTCTACATATTCTCTTGAATCCTCTACAGTAGCCCTATCAGGTATGTTTTACCTTTACTATTTGAGAATATGTTCTAAATTCAATTATATTAATTTATAGTCTCTGACCTACAATTGGTCATCACATATCTACACTATTACATTTTACAGGACCCGCCTTTGGCCTCAGTGGAGCTTCAGGTCCTAAACCCCTTTATGCCCTCTATCTTTGGGCTATTCCTTCAATTTTTGAAGAATCAAATTATTTCTGTATACCTATACCTAGTAAAATCTTCACTACTATGCATGAAGTAACAACATCCTGGATACGCTAAATAACCTATACCTACCACAATCAGGAACACGTTGGATAGACAGACAGCGTCAGTGCCTTTGTTTTTAATCATTTTGGAATGCTAAGTCAGCTTATACAGTGCCAATGTAAGTGTAAATAAAATGAAAAGTATAGTATGTACTCATGTCTTTATGGTTTGGTATATTTACATGCTGACTATCCTTTTATCAATACATTGTTTCTAATTTAGAAATCTTTGTAAACCTGCATTCACCCCTGAGGAAGGAGGCTAAATAACTCTGAAACGCATCGGGTGAGTCACATTCCTTACAATGTTTTGTTATATTGTTTATTGATGTTTTTATGATGTTTTGAAATAAACTATTGTCTATATACTACATACTTTCTCTACGTCTTTCCACATGTGCCTTTAAAGTCCACCATTAGGGGAATTTTCTCTTTGTTTGGTTGCTAAATTTTAGGATGTGGCACAATTTTGCAGTCAATTGCCGATCTACAACTTTTGCTATAGCTTTATATACACTGCGCATGTGTCATGCTCCGCCTGCGTCGCCCACCCCTGACGTTCTTTAGTACAATTTGTCCCCGCCCCTTCACTCTTCATTGCAGTGGGAGTAGATAGAGAAAGATGGCGGAGAGAATCAGTGGAAGTAGCACGGAGGAAAGCCCGGAGCCACAACCATCCACATCCCGGAGGACATATAAGGCCACCAACATGGCTTTTGAAGAGATGGTGGAGATGGTGTCCATATTGAGAAGGGAGGACTACGATGGCAAAAAAGGACCGCACACACGCCCGAATATGCAGAAAGACAAAATAGTGTCCTCAATTGTAACCGCTCTAGAAGCTAAATTTGGCACTAAACGTTCGAAAGAACAATTGAGGAAGCGGTGGTCTAACATCAAAAGTCGGGAGCCAGAACAATATTGGCGAATAAAGAAGCTGCTTAAAAAAAGTAAGTACTTGTTGTGTTTTCCTATTGAGGTACTTAACTTGCATGCTGATCCATATTTTTTTCGTTTATACAGCATCGTTTGTAAAGACCGTTCTTTGTAAAAGACATATGATACTAAAGAAAATGACATTTTTTTTTTGCCAAATACGATGGTACAGGGTTGGACATATACATTTATGTCTTGATAATTTTTCATATTCCAATAATTTGTGGATGTGGTGTAGATGTGTTGGAAAATATAATGCTTCTTCAAAAATGGTTCAGTGTAATGTACAGGACACAGCAGCTGCTTCCACATCTGGACTCACGAGTGCTAGTGTACTATGTGACCATAAAGAAATTTTAGAGGGGTAATACACATAGGAGATCATTGAGGTGTCTGCATCTTTGAAACTTTCATGAAAACGTGTATTGTTTATAATTGTTGTTCATAGGTAATGTTCATCCTGTCTTCTAAATTTTTGAGGACAAAAAAAGGCAATTGTCCATAACTCATAACCAACGTTTCAGATTATTTAAAAAAAATCTAAAATATCACTGTGTTTTAACTATACCTTTTGTTGAATTATTATAGGGGAGAAAAGACTCAGACAACAGTCCAAGGATCCCAGGACCTCCCCAATCACCATGAAGATACCCCAAGTCCAAGACCACGCCCACCCGACGAGCTGCAGGAAGGAAAGGTGGAGGAAGTGTGCGACCTTTCAACCCCACCAAGTGAGTGACTGACACCCCAGCGTAAGGTAATGTATTTAGGCGTGCATATTTTAACCCTTGTTTTTTTCACACATTTTAGGTGAGCTTTTGGTTGTGGAAGGCCAAGCGGCAGAGCCAATCAGCACAGACAGTGCCCAAAGACTGATTGGCTTAATAATGCTGTGGAATGGCCAAATTGATAAAATGCGTGACCAAATTCACAGCATGCAACTTCACCTGGACTCCATGCAACAGGAAATGAAGAACATGATTGATGTTTTGGGCAGAATATAATAACGTTTTGCCTAAAAACATCAATCATGTTCTTCATTTCCTTGTGAAGTTTCTTTCTTCTTGAAATTTTTGTTTCAAGTGTTTTCGTTACCAAGAAATTTTTATGATGCACATGGTGTGTCATCATGTGCTATCTTCCATCATGGGATATCAATGTACTTGTTTTGTGTTTGCAACCCCTTCATCCTCAAAATTATTTAGTGGTGAGAGGAACAAAGGGATTGCACACACAAAACATGTACATTGCTCACCCATGATGGGAGATAGCACATGCTGACTTGACCCTTTTGTAATGCTCAATTTTGAGCATCTTAAAAATTATCGATTTACAAGGGTGACATCACCAGCACCGTTCTTAAAATGTTGAACTTTGAAAGTTCTTTGATTTTTTTGTATGTTTTTCAAAACACTGTTGTGAATTTAAAGATTTTAAACAAGGTGTATTTTTGTTTAAATATGCCTTTAATAACGTTTTATAAAAAATAAAAAAAAAATAAAAAAAATTAACCAAAAAAAAATACAAAAAAACAAAAAATGCTTCACAAAATGCACCTTTCAATGTGCACACAGTAAAATGTTTTTACTACTACAATGTGTGTGGCTGATTATTTCTCAATAATATGTTTAGCAAATTGTTGTGTGGTTACAGTGACAAAGGGCCTTATTAACTAAAGGTAAATGCACTTGCCACTACTACAAGTGCACTAGGAGACAGACCAAACTAAATGCAAACAAGAAGAAAAACAAGATATTTTTTCTAAATTTTTTTTTTTTTGTAAAATTAAAGCTCTTCTTGAATAGCAATGGCCCCCCGACCATTAAAATAATTCACATATCACTCACGCACTTGACGTGCGGTTCAGGGGGCCAAGCCAATACAGCCAATTTCCAGGCCTGTCAGTGTTGGATCTTGTACAAGTCCGGCCTCAGGCCCAACAGAGGTTAGATATGTAGCAGAATGTCTACGTAAAAACTTATGTAGTATGCAGCAAGCAAGTATGATGTGATTAATTTTATAGTCCGCCAGATTTATGGCTGAAAGGAACAAACGGAACCAGCTGGCCAGAATCCCAAAGGCATTCCCCACAACGCTTCTTGCTCTGGCCAGCCGGTAATTAAATACCCTCCTCTCAGGGGTGAGTGTTCTTTGGGGGAACAGCCTCATCAAGTGCTCACCGAGAGCAAACGCTTCATCAGCGATAAAAACTGAGAGGAGTCCATCCACATTCTGGTCATCAGGTGGCAATCCCAGGCCACCAGTCTGGAGATGCTGGCACAGCTCGGTCTGTGCAAACACTCCTCCGTCAGACATCCGGCCGTTCTTCCCCACATCCACAAACAGAAAGTCCAAATGTGCCAAGACCACCGCCATCAAAACTACACTATGGAACCCCTTGTAGTTATAGAAATAAGACCCCGAATGCAGTGGTGGCACAATGCGGACATGCTTCCCGTCAATCGCCCCAACACAGTTGGGAAAGTCCCAACGGTCAGCGAACTGGGAGGCCACAGTCTGCCGTTCCTGTGTACTGGGAGGAAACTGTGGAGTGAAAAAAAAAAATTAAGATAAGGAATTTTAAACATAACTTGGATATCAGATTACACAAAAACATTAGTGAACAACAGCAGTCAAACATTATTAATATGTGTGTTTGTTATTTAAATTAGAAAAAACATAAGGCCCACTTATGAGATTAATCACCCCTCTGATGGCCCATTGATCAATTTGAATGTGGGGGAGGGGCCAAGCCAATACAGCCAATTTCCAGGCCTGTCAGTGTTGGATCTTGTACAAGTCCGGCCTCAGGCCCAACAGAGGTTAGATATGTAGCAGAATGTCTACGTAAAAACTTATGTAGTATGCAGCAAGCAAGTATGATGTGATTAATTTTATAGTCCGCCAGATTTATGGCTGAAAGGAACAAACGGAACCAGCTGGCCAGAATCCCAAAGGCATTCTCCACAACTCTTCTTGCTCTGGCCAGCCGGTAATTAAATACCCTCCTCTCAGGGGTGAGTGTTCTTTGGGGGAACAGCCTCATCAAGTGCTCACCGAGAGCAAACGCTTCATCAGCGATAAAAACTGAGGGGAGTCCATCCACATTCTGGTCATCAGGTGGCAATCCCAGGCCACCAGTCTGGAGATGCTGGCACAGCTCGGTCTGTGCAAACACTCCTCCGTCAGACATCCGGCCGTTCTTCCCCACATCCACAAACAGAAAGTCCAAATGTGCCAAGACCACCGCCATCAAAACTACACTATGGAACCCCTTGTAGTTATAGAAATAAGACCCCGAATGCAGTGGTGGCACAATGCGGACATACTTCCCGTCAATCGCCCCAACACAGTTGGGAAAGTCCCAATGGTCAGCGAACTGGGAGGCTACAGTCTGCCGTTCCTGTGTACTGGAAGGAAACTGTGGAGTGAAAAAAAAAAATTAAGATAAGGAATTTTAAACATAACTTGGATATCAGATTACACAAAAACATTAGTGAACAACAGCAGTCAAACATTATTAATATGTGTGTTTGTTATTTAAATTAGAAAAAACATAAGGCCCACTTATGAGATTAATCACCCCTCTGATGGCCCATTGATCAATTTGAATGTGGGGGGAGGGGTTCTAATTAGGTTAATTAAAGCACCTGACAGTTTCCAACATTTGAGGGGTGGGGGAGGGGTTCTATTTAGGGTCAAAAACACACCTGACATTTTCAAACATTTGAGGGGTGGGGGAGGGGTTCTAATTAGGTTAAGAAACACACCTGACAGTTTCCAACATTTGAGGGGTGGGGGAGGGGTTCTAATTAGGTTAAGAAACACACCTGACAGTTTCCAACATTTGAGGGGTGGGGGAGGGGTTCTAATTAGGGTCAAAAACACACCTGACATTTTCAAACATTTGCGGGGGTGGGGGAGGGTCAAACAGTACAATGGAGCTGACAATATACATTGTTCAAGGGACTATAGGCTAGAGATATAAATGGACCCAGGATTGCATGGTGGGGAGGTTATTGAATGTAAATATGCATGTAGGGCAATAAATGATTAATGTCCAAAAACAGGCATGCATGAAGATAAAGGGGACATTCACAGCATATTCCAAGCATGGTAATTAGGTAAGGAGGACATTTAGACTATACATTAGCAAACATTTAATACATATCATGTAATGTTAAAGGATAAAACTTACCTTCATATAGTCCTTCTGCAGGACCTGAATGATGGCAGAACAAGTCTCTGGGATTATTATCCCCAGAGCCTGGGGGGAGATGCCTGTTGAAAACTTCAAGTCCAGAAGACTTCTCCCAGTCGCCAAGTAACGTAAAGTGGCAACTAGCCTCTGCTCCGCACTGATGGCTTGCCTCATGCAGGTATCCTGCCTGCTGATATAGGGGGTCAGCATAGCCAGCAGACGCTCAAAAATGGGGTTCGTCATCTGGAGATAATTCCTGAAATCCTCAGGATTATTCTCACGGAGCTCACGGAGCAAAGGCATATGCGAGAATTGGTCACGCTGGCACAACCAATTCTTCATCCATGAACTCCTCCTCGCCCTGTTCATGGACTGGACTCGGGTCAAAGTATTAACCCCAACACCAAGTCCCCACGCAGAACAAACTCGAGAACAAGTACGTCCATGCAACATGGCTTCAAAACTGTCGGCTGGTCAAACAAACAAACTTATAACAAACGCACTGGAGAACAGCAAGGCCTATGAAAAACGACCTGAAAATCAGGAACGAGCGGACCAGAACGGCCTGCAAGACAGGTTACGAACTGAACAACACGCACTGAAAAGCAGATACAAACCTCACAAGCACAAACTGAACCGCAGAAAAAGATCGAAATAAGCTGAAGTGTGAAAAGCGCGAATCGTCTCTAACCAAACTTCTACTAACATGAGATAAACACGAGATTAGCAGAAGGAGCCCAAAGGGTGCCATAGTGGGGCTTGAATTTCCTTTTTATAGTCCCGTTGTACGTGCTGTATGTCACCGCGTTCCAAACCAGCGGACTTTTGCAGTGATCGTGTGTGTCCAAGTCCATCCCTTTTTAAGTCCGGCGCAAGGAGCCAACAAAGTCCGGCATAAAGTCCGCCGAGCAAAGTCTGTCGTAAAGTCCGCTCGTGTGTACGCGGCATAAGTGTTAATTTGGAAGGGGGATGTGTATTTAATAAAGTTATTAAAACGGGATCACGCTATGGAGCTATCTTTTTTTCTCTTCTCCATGTGATTGAGCTTCTATAGCAAGTGATCCGACCATTCCGCCAGCAAACAGATCCAGTGTGTTGTATCCCGCGGGGAGATCCGGAGCCACAGATGATCAATTGATATATGCTTGTGTCCCAGCTTGATCTGGTAAGATTCCAATTCATAGGGAGATTTATTCTCCATTATCCAGGACCATATATTGGAAGAAGGATTGATTAATTTATGTGACTGCTCTCACTCCTGGGACTATCAACACCAATTGCTTATTGATTAATGCATTATGAACTGTGATACTAATGCCGCGTACACACGACCGGACTTTACGGCATACTTTGCCCGGCAGACTTTTCAACGGCGTTTACAACGGACTTTCCAAATGAACGGACTTGCCTACACACGATCAACCAAAATCCGACGGATTCATACGTGATGACGTATGACCGGACTAAAACAAGGAAGTTCATAGCCAGTAGCCAATAGCTGCCCTAGCGTCGGTTTTTGTCCGTCGGACTAGCATACAGACGACCGGGACTCGAGTCCATCGAAAAATTTGAAATATGTTTCATTTCTAGGTCCGTCAAACTTTTGGGGAAAAAAGTCAGCTGGAGCCCACACATGATCGAATTGTCCAATGGACTCCGGTCCGCCGAACCAAGTATGCCGTAAAGTCTGATTGTGTGTATGCGGCATTACACTTTTGGCTACATTTAAAGGGACCATTTTCTTTTCATTTTAATTATTCACGTTTTTAATTTTAATTTCCTAAGTGTTAGTTGACCATTCAGTTGACTACGGTTTTCACTTTGAACATTCAGTTGTTGAGTGTTTAAATATCTAGCACTGCTTACACAGAATATATTTTTTGGTAATGAACCATAGATCTATTTTGTATATATGCTTTATAGGATTCGCAAATTTCTATAGGAAATGTATTAAGGGATTTTCCACAATAATTTCCCCCATTACGCCCCATTATTTTTCCCCATTAGTTGACAAGACATTGCAAGCATTTCCAGTGGTCTTCAGAAGCACAGAAAGCATTTGAAACTCTGAAAGGACTTTTTACATCTGCACCTATACTCTGGGATCCAGATCCTGCTCTACCATTTGTCTTAGAGGTAGATGCTTCAGAGACGGCAGCGGAAGCAGTCCTGTCTCAACGTCAAGGGGTCAAAGCCTTATTACACCCTGTGGCTTTTTTTCTCGCAAGTTATCCCCGGCTGAGAAAAATTATGATGTAGGAGACCGAAAACTCTTGGCGATTAAAGCTGCCCTTGAAGAATGGAGATACTTGCTGGAAGGGGCAGCTCATCCAATCTTGATATTTACTGACCACCAAAACCTGGAATACTTACGAGCCGCAAGACGTCTGAAACCTCAACAGGCCAGGTGGGCACTATTCTTCACCAGATTTGTCTTCCACATCACTTACAGGCCAGGATCAAAGAACACAAAACCGGATGCTCTGTCCCAGATGTTCGGTGTGTCTGAAGAACCTGCCCCTCCAAATACCATTCTATCCCCTGGGAATTTTCTCTTGCTACAGGAAGATTTCCTGTCCCAGATTAAACAAGCCTCTATTGGTATCTTTTCTTCTTCTGGGGTGGTGTTACAAGCAAGGGATGGACTGTTATGGCACAATGACAGAATCTTTGTACCTGAAAAGGTGCGAGTTGCCACCCTGGGTCTTTGCCACGAACATGCCCTTGCAGGACATTTTGGAATCCACAAGACATCTAAACTCTTACAATGTACCTTTTGGTGGCCCCGTTTAAGAGAAGACTATAAAAAGTACATTGAGTCTTGTCCTACCTGTGTTAAGAATAAGACTAGCAGGACAATGTCCTGGGGTCTGTTGCGACCCTTGCCAATTCCAGATAGACCTTGAAAAATGATTTCAATGGACTTTATCATGGAACTCCCTCCTTCCAAAGGTCACTTTACCATCTTTGTGGTTGTAGACCATTTATCGAAAATGGCACATTTCTTACCCGTGAGGGGTACACCATCAGCTTCAGAGACAGCACAGATCTTTATTAAAGAAATTGTGAGACTGCATGGACTTCCTGTTAATATAGTGTCAGACCGTTGAGTCCAGTTCACGTCTAGATTTTGGAGAGCCTTGTGTGAAGTCCTGAAGATTGAGTTGTTCTTTTTTTCAGCATACCAAACACAGACCAATGGTCAAACTGAAAGGACCAACCAAACACTGGAACAGTATTTACGCTGTTTTTCTTCCTTTTCGCAGCATGATTGGGTGGCACTATTACCATTAGCAGAGTTTGCATACAACAGCTCAGAACATTCTGCCACCAAGAAATCCCCCTTTTTTGCCAACTACAGGTTTCACCCTTCATTCCTGACCACCACAGCCCCTGAATGTCCCGTTCCAGCAGTTCAAGATACAATGAATTTCTTCAGTTCTAACAACCAACTGTTGCAAAAAACCTTGACCAAAGCCCAGGAAGACTATAAGAAGTCTTTTGACAAGAAGAAATGGGGAGATCTGATCCTGGAACCTGGTGATCAGGTTTGGTTAGCTACAACCCATCTAAAGTTAGCTTGCCCGTCTAAAAAATTGGGCCCTAAATTTGTGGGTCCATTCGCAGTGAAGAAGAGGATTAACAAAGTGGCCTATGAATTGGCACTACCAGAGTCCTTTAAGATCCACCCAGTTTTTCATATTTCTCTTCTGAAACCTGCGTGTCCGGACCCATTTCCTGAATGGAATAGTGGTCCCCCTGAGCCTGTAATGGTAAATAGAGGCGATCATGGACTGCAGGAAGAAACGGAATCAAATCCAGTACTTGGTCAAATGAAGGGCATACGGACCTGGAGGAGAACTCTTGGGAATAGGGATGAGCTTCGGCTGTTCAACCGTTCGCCGAATTGCGAACGCTATGGGCCGTTCGCGCCAAATTCGTGTGGCGCGTCATGACCCATAATTCACTGCGGCATCACAGTGCATTGCTGGCTGATGATTGGCCAAGCATACACTATGACCCCCATGCTTGGCCAATCACAGCGCCGTCGGTAGAGAGAGCTGTAATTGGCCAAAGCCAGGGTGGCTTTAGCCAATTATGGCTCAGGAGGTTTAGAACACGCCCCACACTATATAAGGCCACCTACACGGAAGCCCTGTGTAGTGTGTTCCGGCGTGCTGAGAGATAGAGTGAGAGAAAGTGTCATTTAATTTGAGTTAGCTAGATTAGGCAGGACAGTCAGTGAGTTAGCTGCACTTACAGTGTATTGTGTATATATATGCATCCCAGGTGTTGCATATATATATATATACACTGTATTCAGTTTAGCTAGATCCGTTCCTGTTATCTTCCCACTGACAGGCAGGCTTGTCTTGTTACAGTATTTACAGCTACCTGAAGAAAATTGCTGGTGTTCTTTTGATTCTATTAGTACCACAGTCAGGCAGCTAGACTATTTACAGTTAGTGTAGTGCGTCCTCCTCACAGTGTTCAGTTAAAGCTACAAGTTAGTATAGTGTGACCCCTGCACAGTGTTCAGCTAAAGCTACAAGTTAGTGTAGTGCGTCCTCCTCACAGTGTTCAGCTAAAGCTACAAGT
Source organism: Aquarana catesbeiana (assembly GCF_042186555.1). Taxonomy (NCBI): domain Eukaryota; kingdom Metazoa; phylum Chordata; class Amphibia; order Anura; family Ranidae; genus Aquarana; species Aquarana catesbeiana. The sequence continues at coordinate 292,771,608 of NC_133328.1, forward strand.
TAGTTTAGTGTGACCACTGCACAGTGTTCAGCTAAAGCTACAAGTTAGTGTAGTGAGACCGCTGCACAGTGTTCAGCTAAAGCTACAAGTCAGTGTAGTGCGTCCTCCTCACAGTGTTCAGCTAAAGCTACAAGTTGGTGTAGTGTGTCCTCCTCACAGTGTTCAGCTAAAGCTACAAGTCAGTGTAGTGCGTCCTCCTCACAGTGTTCAGCTAAAGCTACAAGTTGGTGTAGTGTGTCCTCCTCACAGTGTTCAGCTAAAGCTACAAGTTAGTCTAGTGCGACATCTGCACAGTGTTCAGCTAAAGCTACAAGTTAGTGTAGTGCATCGTCCTCACAGTGTTCAGCTAAAACTACAAGTTAGTGTAGTGAGACCTCTGCACAGTGTTCAGCTAAAGCTACAAGTTAGTTTAGTGCGTCCTGCTCACAGTGTTCAGCTAAAACTACAAGTTAGTGTAGTGCGACCTCTGCACAGTGTTCAGCTAAAGCTACAAGTTAGTGTAGTGAGACCTCTGCACAGTGTTCAGCTAAAGCTACAAGTTAGTGTAATGCGTCCTCCTCACAGTGTTCAGCTAAACCTACAAGTTATTGTTTTGCAAGCTCTGCACAGTGTTCAGCTAAAGCTACCTGCAGTATCAGTACATATATAAATATATATATATATATATATATATATATATATATATATATATATATATATATCCCAGCTTAGTGCAGCTACAGGCCATTAGTATGTCTGGAAGGCCAACAAGGAGAGGCAGACAGTCACAAGCCAATAAAAGAGGACAAGCAGGCTCTGTGTCTAGAGGCAACAGTGCTGGTCGTGGAGGCGGTGCATTCTCATCAGCACGTGGCCGTGGGACACGCTTGGCCTTTTTTTCGGCAGCTGGCCGTGTTGAGCCGCAACATGTGGAAGACTTGGTTGAGTGGATGACCAAGCCGTCCTCATCCTCCTCATTCTCTCTCACCCATGCTCAGGGTACTTTGTCTGGCAAAGCAGCGGCCTCTTCCCTCGGCTCAATGTCATCAGTAGGGATGAGCTTCGAGTTCGAGTCGAACTCATGTTCGACTCGAACATTGGCTGTTCGCAAGTTCGCAGAACAGCGAAAAATTTGGGGTGTTCGCGGCAAATTCGAATGCTGCGGAACACCCTTTAAAAGTCTATGGGAGAAATCAAAAGTGCTAATTTTAAAGGCTTATATGCAAGTTATTGTCATAAAAAGTGTTTGGGGACCTGGGTCCTGCCCCAGGGGACATGGATCAATGCAAAAAAAAGTTTTAAAATCGGCCGTTTTTTCAGGAGCAGTGATTTTAATAATGCTTAAAGTCAAACAACAAAAGTGTAATATCCCTTTAAATTTCGTAGCTGGGGGGTGTCTATAGTATGCCTGTAAAGGGGTGCATGTTTCCCGTGTTTAGAACAGTCTGACAGCAAAATGACATTTCGAAGGAAAAAACCCATTTAAAACTACCCGCGGCTATTGCATTGCCGACAATACACATAGAAGTTCATTGATAAAAACGGCATGGGAATTCCCCACAGGGCAACCCCGAACCAAAATTTAAAAAGAAAAATGACGTGGGAGTCCCCCTAAATTCCATACAAGGCCCTTCAGGTCTGGTATGGATATTAAGGGGAACCCAGGCCAAATTTTTTTTTAAAAATGACGTGGGGTTCCCCCTAAATTCCATACCAGACCTTTCAGGTCTGGTATGGATTTTAAGGGGAACCCCGCGACAAAAAAAAAAAAAATGGCGTGGGGTCCCCCCAAAAATCCATACCAGACCCTTATCAGAGCACACAACCTGGCAGGCCACAGGAAAAGAGGGGGGGACGAGAGTGCAGCCCCCCCTCCTGAACCGTACCAGGCCACATGCCCCCAACATTGGGAGGGTGCTTTGGGGTAGCCCCCCAAAACACCTTGTCCCCATGTTGATGAGGACAAGGGCCTCATCCCCACAACCCTGGCCGGTGGTTGTGGGGGTCTGCGGGTGGGGGGCTTATCGGAATCTGGAAGCCCCCTTTAACAAGGGGACCCCCAGATCCCGGCCCCCCCTGTGTGAAATGGTAAGGGGGTACTTACCCCTACCATTTCACAAAAAACTGTCAAAAATGTTAAAAATGACAAGAGACAGTTTTTGACAATTCCTTTATTTAAATGCTTCTACTTTCTTCTATCTTCCTTCATCTTCTGGTTCTTCCTCCGGCGTTCTCGTCCAGCATCTCCTTCGCGGCGTCTTCTATCTTCTTCTACTCGGGCCGCTCCGCACCCATGGCATGGGGGGAGGCTCCCGCTCTTCTCTTCATTTTCTTCTTCTTCTCTTCTTCCTTCTTCTCTTCTTCTCTTCTTCATTTTCTTCTCCGGGCCGCTCTGCACCCATGCTTGCATGGAGGGAGGCTCCCGCTGTGTGACGGCGTCTCCTCGTCTGACGGTTCTTATTTAAGAACCGTCGGACAAAGAGACGCCGTCACACAGCGGGAGCCTCCCTCCATGCCAGCATGGGTGCGGAGCGGCCCGGAGAAGAAAATGAAGAAGAGAAGAAGATGAAGAAGAAGATGAAGAGAAGAGCGGGAGCCTCCCCCCATGCCATGGGTGCAGAGCGGCCCGAGGAGAAGAAGATAGAAGACGCCGTGGAGGAGATGCTGGACGAGAATGCCGGAGGAAGAACCAGAAGAGCCAGAAGAACCAGAAGAAGAAGATGAAGGTAGATAGAAGAAAGAAGAAGCATTTAAATAAAGGAATTGTCAAAAACTGTCTCTTGTCATTTTTAACATTTTTGACAGTTTTTTAGTGAAATGGTAGGGGTAAGTACCCCCTTACCATTTCACACGGGGGGGCGGAATCTGGGGGTCCCCTTGTTAAAGGGGGCTTCCAGATTCCGATAAGTTCCCCGCCCGCAGACCGCCAGAACCACCGGCCAGGGTTGTGGGGATGAGGCCCTTGTCCTCATCAACATGGGGACAAGGTGTTTTGGGGGGCTACCCCAAAGCACCCTCCCAATGTTGAGGGCATGTGGCCTGGTACGGTTCAGGAGGGGGGGCTGCACTCTCGTCCCCCCCTCTTTTCCTGCGGCCTGCCAGGTTGCGTGCTCAGATAAGGGTCTGGTATGGATTTTTGGGGGGACCCCACGCCGTTTTTTTTTTTTGGCGCGGGGTTCCCCTTAAAATCCATACCAGACCTGAAGGGTCTGGTATGGAATTTAGGGGGAACCCCACGTCATTTTTTTTTTTACATTTTGGCCGGGGTTCCCCTTAATATCCATACCAGACCTAAAGGGCCTGGTATGGAATTTAGGGGGACTCCCACGTCATTTTTTTTTTTAAATTTTGGTTCGGGGTTTCCCTGTGGGAATTCCCATGCCGTTTTTATCAATGAACTTCTATGTGTATTGTCGGCAATGCAATAGCCGCGAGTAGTTTTAAATGGGTTTTTTCCTTCGAAATGTCATTTTGCTATCAGACTGTTCTAAACACAGGAAACATGCGCCCCTTTACAGGCATACTATAGACACCCCCCAGCTACGAAATTTAAAGGGATATTACACTTTTATTGTTTGACTTTAAGCATTATTAAAATCACTGCTCCTGAAAAAAACGGCCGTTTTTAAAACTTTTTTTGCATTGATCCATGTCCCCTGGGGCAGGACCCAGGTCCCCAAACACTTTTTATGACAATAACTTGCATATAAGCCTTTAAAATTAGCACTTTTGATTATTCATGTTCGTGTCCCATAGACTTTAATGGTGTTCGCGTGTTCGAACAAACTTTTTTCCTGTTCGCATGTTCTGGTGCGAACCGAACAGGGGGGTGTTCGGCTCATCATTAGTCATCAGTGACTCCTTCCCTAGCCTCACCATGTCCTCCTGAGGAGTCCCTCGAACTGTTTGACCACAGTGTTGGGTACATGCTCCAGGGGGATGCCCAGCGTTTGGAAGGCTCTGATTATAATACTGAGCTAGATGAAGCCAGTAACGTGAGCACGGACAGAGGGGGTGCCCAAGAAGGACAGCAATCTGGCAGTCATGCACCCCTGCTGCAGCATACTGCCAGGTTTGCTCGAGTGATGAGGAGGGAGGGGATGATGAGGTCACTGACTCAACGTGGGTGCCTAATAGGAGAGAGGAGGAGGAGGCAGCACATCACCAACGAGGCAGGATGCCCTCCAGGGGCCAGCCTAAGGGCAGCACACTGACTGCATCACACCCCAAAGCTCCGCATGTGCAGGGCGCTGCAGTCTCTGTGCGTTATTCAAAAAGTTCTTTGGTGTGGGCCTTTTTTGAGACGAGTGCATCAGATCGCACTGCTGCTATTTGCAACATATGTCTCAAGCATATCTCGCGTGGCAAAACATCTCCCACTTGGGCACCACATGCTTGACCAGACATATGTTGACCTGCCATGCAGTTCATTGGCAAGCGTATTTAAAAGACCCACACCAAAGAACAAAGAGGACCTCTCCTTGCTCCTCATCAGCTGAGATCTCCAACCCCACTATACCTTCAGTCCTCTCTGAGACCTGCACTGAGAGGAATGAAGGTGTAGAATTAGGTGTGTCACAGCCAAGTACTTGTGGGCAATCTGCTTTTGGTACACCGACGTCAGATTGTACCAGCCAAATTTCCCTGCCCCAGCTGCTGCACCGCCAAAAGAAGTTCGATCCTAGCCATCCACATGCCCAGCGGTTGAATGCTAGCTTGGCAAAATTGCTAGCACTACAACTGCTGTCTTTTCAGTTGGTAGACTCTTTCTCCTTCCGTGAGTTTGTGGAATGTGCGGTTCCTCAGTGGCAGGTACCCAAACGCCACTTTTTCTCATGGAAGGCGATTCCGGCTCTCTACCGGCATGTGGAAGGCAATGTCTTGGCCTCGCTGGACAGGGCATTCAGCGGTAAGGTGCATATTACCGCTGACTCATGGTCCAGCAGGCATGGACAGGGATGTTACCTAAGTTTCACCGCGCATTGGGTGACTCTGCTGGCAGCTGGGAAGGATGCAGGACAAGGTGCAGTAGTGTTGGAGGTTGTTCCACCACCACGCCTCCAAAATGCCACTACTAATGATTGTGACACACCTCTCTCCTCCACCCCCTCCTCTTCTTCTTCCTCCATGGCCTCTTCCTGTGCTTTGTCCTTGGAACCAACGGTGCTCCGTAGCCGTTCAAGGGGCTACGCAAGTATGCAGTCCAAAAGATGCCATGTGGTGCTTGAGCTGGTGTGCTTGGGGGACAGGAGCCACACTGGGGCAGAGGTTTTTTCAGCTCTGCAGGGGCAGGTTCAGAGGTGGTTGACACCACGCCAACTTAAGGCAAGAATGGTGGTTTGCAACAATGGCACCAACCTCCTCTCTGCCCTCTGACAGGGACAAATGACCCATGTGCCCTGTTTGGCTTACGTGCTTAACTTGGTGGTGCAGCACTTCTTGGGCAGGTACCCGGGCTTACAGGATGTCCTGAGGCAGGCCAGGAAAGTCTGTGTGCATTTCCGCCAGTCATATAATGCCAGTGCTCGGCTGGCAGACCTCCAAAAGGAGTTTAACCTGCCCAAGAACTGCCTAATCTGTGACATGCCCAGCAGGTGGAACTCAACGTTGGCCATGCAGCAGCAGCTGCACACGCATCAGAGGGCCATCAATGAGTACCTGTGCGACTATGGCACCAGGACAGAGTCAGGGGAGCTTGTTTTTTTTCCCCACACCAGTGGGCCATGATCAGGGATGCATGCACTGTCCTGTCACCATTTGAGGAGGCCATGAGAATGGTGAGCAGTGACAGTGCATGCATCAGTGACACTGTCACCCTTGTCCACCTGTTGGAGCACATGCTGCGTGGAATAATGGACAGGGCACTTGAGGCAGAACAGAGGCAGGAAGAGGAGGACTTCCTTAGCTCTCAAGGCCCCCTCTATCCAGACAGTGTTCCTGCGTGCCCGCCGATCACACAGGAAGAGGAGGAGGAGGATTGTGTCAGTATGGAGGTGGAGCCTGGCACTCAGCATCAGCAGCAGTCTTTAAGGGATCAGTCCCAAGAAACACATGGACTTGTACGTGGCTGGGAGAAGGTGGCTGCGGACCATGTCATCCTTAGTGACCCAGAGGACTCCAGACCGAATGCCTCAACAAACCTAAGCTGCATGGCCTCCCTGATTATGCAAAGCCTGCGTAAGGATCGTCGTGTTCGTGGTATCAAGGAGAAGGACCAATACTGGCTGGCAACCCTCCTTGATCCACATTACAAGGGTAAGGTTGCGGACCTTATCTTGCCATCGCAGAGGGAGCAGAGGATGAAACATCTTCGGGAGGCCTTGCAGAAAGGTCTGTGCAACGCGTTCCCAGAAACTGGGAGGTTACAAACTCCTGTTTCTGGACAAAGTGTTGCTGAGGCTTCGGTCAGTCAAAGAAGGAGCGGTGGAGAAGGTGGCCGTCTGACCGATGCGTTCAGACAATTTTTTAGTCCGCAGCCCCAAGGTATGATCAATTCCAGCAACCATCGCCAGTGCCTATTTTACATGGTGCAGGAATACCTAGGGGCAAGATCTGACTTGGACACCTTTCCCATCGAAAATCCTCTGGGTTACTGGGTCTTGAGGATGGATCATTGGCCAGAGCTTGCACAGTATGCAATTGAGCTACTGGCCTGTCCTGCATTCAGCGTTCTTTCGGAACGCACATTCAGTACTGCTGGAGGCTTTGTAACCGATCACAGGGTGCGTCTATCCACCGACTCGGTCGATCGACTGACCTTCATAAAAATGAATCAGTCTTGGATCACCACCAGCTACCAAGCACTTGATGCTGATGTAACCGGATAATTTTTTTTTGAAATCTCAGATCCCTTCAAAGACTGCCTATGCTGATGCTGAGTGACTATCCTGAGTAATTATCCTCTTCCTCCTCAATGATCACACTGATAGCTTGTAAGAACATTTTTGGTTCTGGGCACCACCACCAGTGCCTAAGGCCCAATTTTTCAGCCCCTGTTTAACATTTTACAATTTTTGATGCAATACTTTGCAGCAGGGCTCGTTTCTGCGTTCCAACTAGAGTATCTGTGAGGGGTTGCAGTGTTGTGGCACCAGCACCAGTGCCTAAGACCCAATTTTTCAGCCCCTGTTTAACAGGGGCGAGTAATTACAATTTTTGATGCAATACTTTTCAGCGGGGCTCGTTTCTGTGTTCCATCTAGAGTATCTGTGAGGGGTTGCAGTGTTGTGGCACCAGTGCCTAGGGCCCAATTTTTCAGCGCCTGTTCAACAGGGGCATGTAATTACAATTCTTGATCTAATATTTCACAGCAGGACCCATTTCTGCACCCACCAAGAGCAAGTGAGGACTTACAGTGTTGTGGCACTAGCACCACCACCACCAAAGGCACAATTTTTCTGCCCCTGTTCAACAGGGGCATGTAATTACAATTCTTGATCTAATATTTCACAGCAGGGCCCTGTGAGGGCTTACAGTGTTGTGGCCACAACAACACCTAAGGCCCAAATTTCTGCTGAGTATATAGGGCAGCCCCTACTTTCAAACATCCAACTTACAAAGGACTCCTACTTGCAAACGGAAGGAGACAACAGGAAGTGAGATGAAATCTACCCCAAGGAAGGGAAATTCTCTCCTGTAAGAGTTAATATGGGAAAAACGTTTCTCCTTTCCACTGATGCTTTATCACCAAATTTTCAAAAAACATTTGTCATTGGGACAAAAAATGAAGTGAAATCTTCTGAAGAGGAGCACAGACAGTAAAACAAATGTCATAGGGGTGATAACCCTTCCCTATGTTTTCCAAAAAGCTTAAAATAGATTTTTTGGCTGGAGCTAAACACGTTAAAAATGTACCAGTTCAAAATTACAAACAGATTCTACTTAACAACAAACCTACAGTCCCTGTCTTGTTTGCACCGCCTGTATACTGCTGTTCAGAGTATATAGGGCCTGGTGGCCCCACCACGCCTTTCCTTTTTTTAATTTAGGTGCGGGGTGCCCCCAAAGGGCCTGGTAATGGACTGGGGGGTACCCCTGCTGTTTGTCTCACTGATTTTCATCCATATTGCCAGGACCCGACATTACATTAAAGCCGAAAGCATTTTTAAATGACTTTTTTTCCTTTAAAAATAACATTTGTGCAGGGACTGTTCTAAGCACGGGAAACACGCGCCACTTTACAGGCATACTATAGACACCCCCCAGGTACGATATTTAAAGGAATATTTTACTTTTTTTTTAACTTTAAGCATCATTAAAATCACTGTTCCCGGAAAAATGGCCGTTTTTAAAAGTTTTTTTGCATTGATACATGTCCCCTGGGGCAGGACCCGGGTCCCCAAACCCTTTTTAGGACAATACAATGCAAATTAGCCTTTAAAATGAGCACTTTTGATTTTGAACGTTCGAGTCCCATAGACGTCAATGGGGTTCTAACGTTCGTGCGAATTTTCGGTCCGTTCGCAGGTTCTGGTGCGAACCGAACCGGGGGCTGTTCGGCTCATCCCTACTTGGGAACCTGAGGGCAATATTCATGCTGAGAGAGCAGCAAGTTCACCCCTCTAGAAGTACTCCAAAGTGCAGAAGAACACTTATTCCCTTTGCTCATAGGAAATGAGCATTGGTGCATAGAAGCGCGCATGCGCAAACCAGCGCGCAAACAGAAGCTGTCGCACATTGTGTGACGCTGGCGCCAAAACAGTCTATTTAAACCCAGCCAGTGCCTGCCTCCAGTGCCGCTTCATCTGCAGCTCCTGTGTACTTTGTTACCTGTGAAACCTGTGTACTGATCTCTGTGTTTACCCGCCTTGTTTTGACCATCCCTTGAACTCCACCTGCATTGACCTCGGCTTGTCCTGTGACCCTTCTCCTGCCTTCTGCCTTGGCTCCTGTTTGCACTCATCTGGTTCCAGACCTGGCTTGCCTCCTGACTACATTCCTGCCTGCACCCTGCATCTGACTGTCTTGCCGTGTATGACCCAGCCTGCCTGACCTTGCTATCTGTTGCTGTCACCTGCACCAGCTGCCAAGACCTTCCAGTGTCTTCTCCAGCCATCCAGGACATCCACCCTGCTGCCTGCAAGATTCCTTGGCACTCGTGCAACTCTGCACTCCGACGCTTTCTGTTCACATTATCAGAGGCCCTGAGTCAGGAGGTGTAAGGGAGGCCTTCCTCGTCCAATCAGGCTCTACTACCAGGTACGTGATAGCAGGTAGGCAGGTTATTCAGTTAGCTGCAGTGTATTTAATATATACAGTATATACAGACAGTCTCGTGTGTATATATATATATATATATATAGACACAGACACACAGACACACACACACACACACACAGTCTTGTATATATATAGATCTCTCTCTCTCTCTCTCTCTCTCTCTATATCTATCTATCTATCTATCTATCTATCTATCTATCTATCTATCTATCTATCTATCTATCTATCTATCTATCTATATATATATATATATATATATATATATATATATATATATATACAGTAGATAGATAGATAGATAGATAGATATCTATAGATATATATATCTATAGATATATATATCTATAGATATAGATATATATATATAGTCAGGTCCATAAATATTGGGACATCGACACAATTCTAATCTTTTTGGCTCTATACACCACCACAATGGATTTGAAACGAAATGAACAAGATGGGCTTTAACTGCAGACTTTCAGTTTTAATTTGAGGGTATTTACATCCAAATCAGGTAAACGGTGTAGGAATTACAACAGTTTGTATATGTGCCTCCCACTTTTTAAGGGACCAAAAGTAATGGGACAGATTAACAATCATCCATCAAACTTTCACTTTTTAATACTTGGTTGCAAATCCTTTGCAGTCAATTACAGCCTGGAGTCTGGAATGCATAGACATCACCAGACACTGGGTTTCTTCCCTGGTGATGCTCTGCCAGGCCACTACTGCAACTGTCTTCAGTCCCTGCTTGTTCTTGGGGCATTTTCCCTTCAGTTTTGTTTTCAGCAAGTGAAATGCATGCTCAATCGGATTCAGGTCAGGTGATTGACTTGGCCATTGCATAACATTCCACTTATTTCCCTTAAAAAACTCTTTGGCTGCTTTTGCAGTATGCTTTGGGTAATTGTCCATCTGCACTGTGAAGTGCCGTCGCCGAGTTCTGAAGCATTTTGCTGAATATGAGCAGATAATATTGCCTGAAACACTTCAGAATTCATCCTGCTGCTTTTGTCAGCAGTCACATCATCGATAAATACAAGAAAACCAGTTCCATTGGCAGCCATACATGCCCACGCCATGACACTACCACCACCATGCTTCACTGATGAGGTGGTATGCTTTGGATCATGAGCAGTTCCTTTCCTTCTCCATACTCTTCTCTTCCCATCACTCTGGTACAAGTTGATCTTGGTCTAATCAGTCCATAGGATGTTGTTCCAGAACTATGAAGGCTTTTTTAGATGTTGTTTGTCAAACTCTAATCTGGCCTTCCTGTTTTTGAGGCTCACCAATGGTTTACATCTTGTGGTGAACCCTCTGTATTCACTCTGCTGAAGTCTTCTCTTGATTGTTGACTTTGACAAACATGCACCTACCTCCTGGAGAGTGTTCTTGATCTGGCCAACTGTTGTGAAGGGTGTTTTCTTCACCAGGGAAAGAATTTTTCGGTCATCCACCACAGTTGTTTTCTGTGGTCTTCCTGGTCTTTTGGTGTTGCTGAGCTCACCGGTGCGTTCTTTCTTTTTAAGGATGTTCCAAACTGTTGATTTGGCCACAACTAATGTTTTTACTATCTCTGATGGGTTTGTTTTGTTTTTTCAGCCTAATGATGGCTTGCTTCACTGATATTGCCAGCTCTTTGGATCTCAAATTGAGAGTTGACAGCAACAGATTCCAAATGCAAATAGCAAACTTGAAATGAACTCTTGACCTTTTATCTGCTCCTTGTAAATGGGATAATGAGGAAATAACACACACCTGGCCATGGAACAGCTGAGCAGCCAATTGTCCCATTACTTTTGGTCCTTTAAAAAATGGGAGGCACATATACAAACTGTTGTGATTCCTACACCGTTCACCTGATTTGGATGTAAATACCCTCAAATTAAAGCTGAAAGTCTGCAGTTAAAGCACATCTTCTTCATTTCATTTCAAATCCATTGTGGTGGTGTATAGAGCCAAAAAGATTAGAATTGTGTCTATGTCCCAATATTTATGGACCTGACTGTATATATATATATATATAGATATAGATATCTATATCTATATATAGATATAGATATAGATATAGATATAGATATAGATATAGATATAGATATAGATATAGATATAGATATCTATATCTATATATAGATATAGATATATATATATATCTCCACTGCATACAGTTTAGCTATATCTGACTGCAGGCCATTCCTGGTGTACTTTTTCTAATATACTTCAGGCGGTGTACACAGTACACAGTATCGTGCACCCCTAGTGCAGTTGCTACTACTTTTCTGGTGGTGTACACAGTACACAATACAAACAGTGCACCCATAGTTGCTTTTAGACTTCTGCTGGTGTACACAGTACCGTGCACCCCTATGCAGTTGCTACTACTTTTCTGGTGGTGTACACAGTACAGTACACCCATAGTTGTTATTACACTTCTGTTGGTGTACACAGTACCGTGCACTCCTATGCAGTTGCTACTACTTTTTTGGTGGTATACACAATACAGTACACCCATAGTTGTTATTACACTTCTGTTGGTAAACACAGTACCATGCAGCCCTAGTGCAGTTGCTACTACTTTTCTGGTGGTGTACACAATAAAGTACACCCATAGTTGTTATTACACTTCTGTTAGTGTACACAGTATAGTGCAGTTGCTACTATTTTTCTGGTGGTGTACACAGTACACAATACAGTGTAGTGTGGTGTTGCAAAACAAAATCCCCATCATGTCCGGAAGGCCAACAAGGAGAGGCAGACGCTCACAGGCCACTAAAAGAGGGCAAGCAGGCCCTGTGTCTACAGTCCACAGTGCTGGTCATGGACATGGTGCATCTTCTGCAGCTGGCCGTGGGGCATGCTTGTCCTTTTTTCTGCTGCTGGGACAGGGGCAGAAAAATTGGACCTTTGGTGGTGGTGGTGCCACAACACTGTAACCCCTCACAGATACTCTTGTTGGGCGCAGGAACGGGCCCTGCTGTGAAATATTAAATCAAAAATTGTAATTACATGCCCCAGTTAAACAGGGACAGAAAAATTGGGCCTTAGGCAGTGGTGGTGGTGCCCTAAACCAAAAAAAATTGTTGGAAGCAACCGAAGCATCATCAAGATTGAGGAGGAATAGGATAATCACTCAGCATGGACAGTCTTCAAGGGATCCCACATCCATAGAAAAATCAGTTACGTCAGCATTAGGTGCTTGATAGCTGCTGCTGATCCAAGACTGATTCATTTTTATGAATGTGAGCCTATCAACAGAGTCTGTGGACATGCACACTTTATGATCCGTTACAAACCCTCCAGCAGCACTGAATGTGCGTTCAGAAAGAACGCTGGATGCAGGACAGGCTAGTAGCTCAATCGCATATTGAGCTAGTTCTGGCCAGTGGCAAGACCCAGTAACCCGATGGATGCTCTGTTGGAAAGGTCTCCAAGTCTGCTCTTGCCCTTAGATATTCCTGCACCATGTAATACAGACTCTGGCGATGGTTGCTTGAACCGATCAGACCTTGGCGCTGAGGACTGAAAAATTGTCTAAAGGCATTGTCAGCTGGCTACCTTCTCCACTGCTCTTCCTCTGACTGAACGAAGCCTCAGCAACTCGTTGTCAAGCACCAGTATATTGTAACCTCACAGGGTCTGGAAATGCATTGCACAAACCTTTCTTCAAGGCCTCCTGAAGATGTTTCATCCTCTGCTCCCTCTGCGAAGGCAGGATGAGTTCTGCAACCTTACCCTTGTAATGTGGATCAAGAAGGGTTGCCAGCCAGTAATGATCCCTCGCTTTGATACCACAAATCCTAGGGTCCTTACGCTGCATGGCCTTCCTGATTCTGCAAAGCCTGCGAAAGTTGGCAGAGGCTTTTGATTCTGAGTCCTCTGGGTCACTAAGGATCACATGATCCGTAACAACCTCCTCCCAGCCACTTACAACACCTTGGCTTTCTGGGGACTGAAAACCATCCCTTGAAGACTGCTGCTGAGTGCTGAGTGTTATCCTCCACATCCATGCTGATACAATGCTCCTCCTCCTCCTCCTCTTCTTTCTGTGTATTTGGTGGGCCTGCAGGAATAAGATATGGATAAAGGGGGCCTTGAGAGGTAAGGAAGTCCTCCTCTTCCTCCCGCTGTTCTGCTCTAGTGCCCTGTCCATTATTCCATGAAGAATGTGCTCCAACAGGAAGACAAGAGGGAGAGTATCACTGATGCATGTATTGTCGCTGCTCACCATCCTTGTGGCCTCATCAAATGGTGACAGGACAGTGTATTCATCCTTGATCAGTAGCCACTGGTGTGGAGAAAAGAAGCCAAGCTCCCCTGACCCTGTCCTGGTGCCATACTCACACAGGTAGTTGATGGCCCTCTGCTGCATGTGCAGTCGCTGCAGAATTGCCAATGTTGAGTTCCATCTGGTGGACATGTCACAAATGAGGCGGTTGGTGGGCAGGTTGCATTCTCTTTCAATGTTAGCCAGCCGAGCACTGGCATTGTATGACCATTGAAAATGACCACAGACTTTTCTGGCCCACCTCAGGAGATCTTGTAAGCCTGGGTACCTGCTCAAGAACCGCTGCACCACCAAATTCAGGATGTGTGCCAAACATGGAACATGGGTCAAGTGTCCCTGTAGGAGGGCGGAGAGAAGGTTGGTGCCATTGTCGCATACAACCATTCCTGGCTGAAGCTGGTGTTGCGTCAACCACCTCTGAGCCTGCCCCTGCAGAGCTGACAGAATCTCTGCCCCAGTAGGGCTCCTGTCCCCTAAGCAGTGGTTTAACCTTAAACTACGTAGAGGGTTCTTTATAGTAAGAGCGGCAAGGATGTGGAATTCCCTTCCACAGGCGGTGGTCTCAGTGGGGGGCATCGATAGTTTCAAGAAACTATTAGATAAACACCTGAATGACCGCAACATATATACAAGGTAATACTGACATATAATCACACACATGGGTTGGACTTGATGGGCTTGTGTCTTTTTTCAACCTCACCTACTATGTAACTATGTAACTCATGCAACGCACGGTATCTTTTTGCCTGAGTGCTTGCATAGACCCTTGAACACTTACGGAGCACCGCTGGTTCAGAGAACAAATTTGCAGAAGAGGCCATAGAGGAAGAAGAAGAGGAGGGGGTGGAGGAGAGAGCTGTGGCAGAATCACCGCTAGCATTTTGGAGGCATGGGGGCGGAACAAGCTCCAACAATGCTGAACCCTGTCCTGCATCCTTCCCAGCTGCCAGCAGAGTTACCCAGTGCGCCATGAAGGAAAGTTAACATCCCTGCCCATGCCTGCTCAACCATGAGTCTGCGGTAATATACAGCGGGGACAGAAAGTATTCAGACCCCCTTAAATTTTTCACTCTTTGTTATAGTGCAGCCATTTGCTAAAATCATTTAAGTTCATTTTTTTTTCCTCATTAATCTACACACAGCACCCCATATTGACAGAAAAACACAGAATTGTTGACATTTTTGCAGATTTATTAAAAAAGAAAAACTGAAATATCACAAGTATTCAGACCCTTTGCTGTGACACTCATATATTTAACTCAGGTGCTGTCCATTTCTTCTGATCATCCTTGAGATGGTTCTACACCTTCATTTGAGTCCAGCTGTGTGTGTGATTATACTGATTAGACTTCATTAGGAAAGCCACACCTGTCTATATAAGACCTTACAGCTCACAGTGCATGTCAGAGCAAATGAGAATCATGAGATCAAAGGAACTGCCTGAAGAGCTCAGAGACAGAATATGTGGCAAAGCACAGATCTGGCCAAGGTTACAAAAAATTTCTGCTGCACTTAAGGTTCCTAAGAGCACAGTGGCCTCCATAATCCTTAAATGGAAGACCAGAACCCTTCTTAGAGCTGGCCATCCGGCCAAACTGAGCTATCGGGGGAGAAGATCCTTGGTGAGAGAGGTAAAGAAGAACCCAAAGATCACTGTGGCTGAGCTCGAGAGATGCAGTCGGGAGATGGGAGAAAGTTGTAGAAAGTCAACCATCACTGCAGCCCTCCAGCAGTCGGGGCTTTATGGCAGAGTGGCGAAGCCTCTCCTCAGTGCAAGACACATGAAAGCCCGCATGGAGTTTGCTAAAAAAACACCTGAAGGACTCCAAGATGGTAAGAAATAAGATTCTCTGGTCTGATGAGACCAAGATATAACTTTTTGGCCTTAATTCTAAGCGGTATGTGTGGAAAAAAACAAGCACTGCTCATCACCTGTCCAATACAGTCCCAACAGTGAAGCATGGTGGTGGCAGCATCATGCTGTGGGGGTGTTTTTAAGCTGCAGGGACAGGACGACTGGTTGCAATCAAGGGAAAGATGAATGCGGCCAAGTACAGGGATATCCTGGACGAAAACCTTCTAAAGATTGTTAAGGACCTCAGACTGGGCCGAAGGTTTACCTTCCAATACAATGACCCTAAGCACACAGCTAAAATGATGAAGGAGTGGCTTCACAACAACTCCGTGACTGTTCTTGAATGGTCCAGCCAGAGCCCTGACTTAAACCCAAATGAGCATCTCCTGAGAGACTTAAAAATGGCTGTCCACCAAGGTTTACCATCCAACCTGACAGAACTGGAGAGGATCTGCAAGGAGGAATGGCAGAGGATCCCCAAATCCAGGTGTGAAAAACTTGTTGCATCTTTCCCAAAAAGACTCATGGCTGTATTAGCTCAAAAGGGTGCTTCTGCTAAATACTGAGCAAAGGGTCTGAATACTTAGTATCATGTGATATTTCAGTTTTTCTTTTTTAATAAATCTGCAAAAATGTCAACAATTCTGTGTTTTTCTGTCAATATGGGGTGCTGTGTTTACATTAATGAGGAAAAAAATGAACTTAAATGATTTTAGCAAATGGCTGCAATATAACAAAGAGTGAAAAATACTTTCCGTCCCCACTGTACACCATACTGCTGACCGCCCTGTCCAACAAGACAAAAACATTGCCTTCCACATGCTGGTAGAGAGCTGGAATGGCCTTCCGTGAAAAGAAATGGCATTTTGGAACCTGCAACTGAGGTAAAGCACATTCCACAAATTCACGAAAGGGGGCAGAGTCAGCTGAAAAGGCAGTAGTTGCAGTGTTAGCAATTTGGCCAAGCTAGCATTCAGACGCTGAGCATGTGGATGTCTGGGATCAAATTTCTTTTTACAGTTTAGCAACTGGGGTAGGGAAATTTGCCTGCTAAAATCACATGGTGGTGTACTGCTAGTAGATTGGCTGCAAGTACTTGGGACACCTATTGCTATACCTTCATTCCTCTCAGTGCAGGTTTTCGAGAGGACTGGAGGTATAGTAGGGTTGGAGATCCCAGATGAGGAGCAAGGAGAAGTCCGCCTTTTTCTCTGATGTGGGTCTTTCAAATGCTGTTGCCAACGGACTTGTTGCCTTATGAGTTTATGTGAAATCTACATTAATAGCTGTAAAATATTGACATTATGAATATATTTAATATAGATTTTATCTATGTAGGGCGGAACATATTATCTTCACAGAAATCTCTGGTAGACCAGACAAGTCAGTGCCTAGGCTTGTGTATACAAACAATGGGATCCAAACCTCATTGTTTTACACATACTCACTTCAAAGAATCCCATGATGGGATATGCAATGAAGGGAGGCCAACCCATAATCAAGACTTAACTTCCCGGGAAAATTCAAGCTAAGCTCCTGCTCAGAATAGTCACAGGGATTTGCATTAAAGGGGACTGCCTTATGCAAAGTATAGGGATTGGAGATGTAGCCAGTCTTTAACCAGGAATAGGGAAGCTCACCAATCAGAGCCACGCTATGCCAACCAATTAGGTATCAGTATGTAATGACACACAGACTAGATGGGAGGGAAACACACACTTTTATGGGAGAGCAACCATCAGAATGGAACCTTGGTGCAAAGGGTAATTATGGGAAAGGTCTGCATTTTACTTGTAACTAAATATGTTTGTAGATTAATGTTTTCAGGCATATACTCTGTATTCCTTCATGTAATTCTCTTATTTTAACCTAATGTTTTCTTCCTTGTGTAGACTATATATAGATTAGATAGACTTTCAACTACTCACCAATAAATGTTGTTATTGTGTTAAAGCTTTCACTCATGGTCAAAGAACTCTCATTTAACCCAAATCATATCTGAGTGATATTAAATCTCAAATATAATATATGGGAAAAAGACTGCATGGGAGGTTGTCATATGTCTGGTCAAGCATGTGGTGCCCAAGCGGCTGCTGTTGTGGCCACACTTGATCCACTGCAAACAGCAACGGTGAGGTCTGCTGCACACATGTCCAAAAAGGCCCACACAAAGGAACTTTTCAAAATCAGCGGGGAGTCAGCAGCACCCTGCACCTGCGGAGCTCTGCGGTGTGATGCAGTAGGGTGGCTGCCCTTAAGCTGCCCCCTAGAGGACATCCTGCCTCATTGGAGTTGTGCCTCCTCCTTCTCCTCTATTCTACCAGGCACCCAAGTAGAGTCAGTGACCTCATCATCCCCTCCCTCCTCGTCACTGAAGAAAATTTGGCACTATGCTGCAGCTGGGGGAACATGACTGCAAGTTTCTTGTCCTTTTTGGGCACCCCCGCTCTCTAGGCTCACAGTACTCCCTTCCTCAACCTGGGAACCAACATCAGAGCCTTCAAATCGCTGCGCATCCTCCAGCAGCATGTACCCGACACTGTGGTCGAACAGTTCGGGGAATTCCTCCGTGCATGATGGTGGGGCTAGAGAAGGAGTGACTGTGGACAAGGAGCCAGTGGAATAGGCCGCTTTGGCAGCTGCATAGGAAAGAGGATGAGGAGGGCTTTGTTATTCACTCCAAAAACTCTTTTGCATGTTCTGGCTCAATAACACGGCCAGCAGCAGAAAAAAAGGGCAATTGTGCCCCAAGGCCACCGGCAGAGGATGCACCATGTCCATGACCAGCACTGTTGACTGTAGACACAGAGCCTGCTTGCCCTCTTTTAGTGGCCTGTGAGTGTCTGCCTCTCCTTTGTGTCCTTCTGGACATGATGTATATTTTGTTTTGCAACACCGCACTACACTGTATTGTGTACTGTGTACACCACCAGAAAAGTAGTAGCAACTGCACTACGGCTGCACCGTATTGTGTACTGTGTACTCCACCAGAAAAGTAGTAGCAACTGCACTACGGCTGCACTGTATTGTAATTACAATTTTTGATCTAATATTTCATAGCAGGGCCCATTCCTGCGCCCACCAAGAGTATCTGTGAGGGGTTACAGTGTTGTGGCACCACCACCACCACCACCACTGCCTAAGGCCCAATTTTTCTGCCCCAGTTTAACAGGGGTGTGTAATTACAATTTTTGATCTAATATTTCACAGCAGGGCCGTTCCTGTGCCCACCAAGAGTATCTGTGAGGGATTACAGTGTTGTGGCACCACCACCACTTAAGGCCCAATTTTTCTGCCTTTGTTTAACAGGGGCATATAATTACAATTCTTGATATGATATTTCACAGCAGGGCCCGTTCAGCGCCCACCAAGAGTAACTGTGAGGGCTTACAGTGTTCTGGTACCACCAACACCTAAGGCCCAATTTTCTGCAGAGTGTATAGGGCAGGCCGTATAGTATATACAGGCGGTCCCCTATTTGCAAACATCCGACTTGCAAACGGAGGGAGACAACAGAAAGTGAGAGGAAATCTACCCCTAGGAAGGGAAATTCTCTCCTGTAAGAATTAATATGGGAAAAAGGTGTCTCCACTGATGCTTTATCACCAATCCTTGTTTCCCTAATAACCCAAAATTTTCAAAATTAAATTGTCATTGGGACAGAAGGTGAGGAGAAATCTTCTGAACAAGGACACAGACAGCAAAACAAATGTTACAGGGGTGATAACCCTTCCCTATATTATCCAAAAAGCTTAAAAATAGATTTTTGGGCTGGAGCTACACTTAAAAAATTGACCTGTTCCAAATTACAAACAGATTCAACTTAACAACAAACCTACAGTCCCTATCTTGTTTGTAACCAGGGGACCACCTGTATACTGCTGTTCAGAGTATATAGGGCCTGGGGGCCCCACGCCTTTATTTTTTATTTAGGTGCGGGGTTCCCCTTAATTACCATACCAGACCCAAAGGGCCCGTTAATGGGCTGGGGAGGGGGGGGTAACATTACATTACAGCCGCAAGCAGTTTTAAATGACTTTTTTCTTTGGAAATGTTATTTTGTGCAGGGACTGTTCTAAACATGGGAAAAATGTGCCACTTTACAGGCATACTATAGACACTCCCCAGGCACGATATCTAAAGAATTATTACACTTTTATTGTTTCACTTTAAGCATTCTTAAAATCACTGCTCCCAAAAAAACGGCCATTTTTAAAACTTTTTTTTGCATTGATACATGTCCCCTGGGGCAAGACCCGGGTCCCCAAACACTTTTTATGACAATAACTTGCATATTAGCCTTTAAAATTAGTACTTTTGATTTTTCACGTTCGAGTTCCATAGACTTTAACGGTGTTCGAATGTTCGCGCGAACTTTCGGCCCATTCGCATGTTCTCCCGCAAACTGAACCGGGGGGGTGTTCGGCTCATCCTTAGTGATTATATGTCAGTATTACATTGTATATCCCTGTATGTTTCGGTTGTTCAGGGCTTATCTAATAGTTTTTTTTAAACTATCGATGCTTCCCGTTGAGACCACCGCCTGTGGAAGGGAGTTCCACATCCTTGTTACTCTTACAGTAAATAACCCTCTACGTAGTTTAAGGTTAAACCGCTTTTCTTCTCATTTTAATGAGTGCCCACGAATCTTGTTAAACTCCCTTCTGCAAAAAAATGTTATCCCTATTGTGGGGTCACCAGTACGATTGAAACCATATCCTCTCTCAAGCATCTCTTCTCCAGAGAGAATAAGTTCAGTGCTCGCAACATAACTAATATCCTCCAGACACTTTATTAGCTTAGTTGCCCTTCTTTGTACTCGCTCCATTTCCAGTACATCCTTCCTGAAGACTGGTGCCCAGAACTGGACAGCATACTCTAGGTGTGGCCGGATGAGAGTCTTGTAGAGCGGGAGAATTATCATTTTATCTCTTAAGTTGATCCCCCTTTTAATGCATGCCAATATTCTGTTTGCTTTGTTAGCAGCAGTTTGGCATTGCATGCCATTGCTGAGCCTATCATCTACTATGACTCCCAGGTCCTTTTCCATCCTAGATTCCCCCCAGAGGATCTCCCCCCAGTGTATAGATTGCATTCATATTTTTGACATCCAAATGTATTATTTTAAATTTTACTACATCAAACCTCATTTGCCATGTAGTTGCCCACACCGTTAATTGGTTCAGATCTTTTTGAAAGGTTTCCACATCTTGCGGAGAAGTTATTGCCCTGCTTAGCTTAGTATTGTCCGCAAATACAGAGATTGAACTGTTTACCCCATCCTACAGGTGGTTTATGAACAAAATAAATAGGATTGTTCCCAGCACAGAACCCTGGGGGACCCAACTTTCCACCTCTGACCATTCCGAGTACTCCCCATTTATCACCACCCTCTGAACTCGCCCTTGTAGCCAGTTTTCAATCCATGTACTCACCCTATGGTCCATGCCAAGGGACCTTACTTTGTACAGTAAACGTTTATGGGGAACTGTATCAAATGCTTTTGCAAAATTAAGATATACCACGTCTACAGGCTTTCCTTTATCTAGATGGCACCTCACCTCCTCATAGAAGGTTAATAGATTGGTTTGGAAAGAACGATTCTTCATGAATCCATGCTGATTACTGCTAATGATACCTTCCTCATTACTAGAATCCTGCCATATAGTCCCTTATCATGCCCTCCAAGAGCTTGTATACAATTGATGTTAGGCTAACTGGTCTGTAATTCCCAGGGATGTATTTTGAGCCCTTTTTACATATTGGTGCTACATTGGCTTTTCTCCAATCACCTGGTACCATTTGTTTTTATTTATTGATCCTTTAAAAAAAAAAGGTTACAGATAGCAAAGTGAATTGATCGCTTTGTTTGTCTTAAAGTGATTGTAAAGGTATTATTTTTTTCATAAAATAATAAAGATGTTTATTTATTTACCTGCTTGTGTAATGGTTTTGCACAGAGCAGCCCCAAACCTCCTCTTCTGGGGTCCCCACTGGTGCTCTCTGCTCCTCATCCCTTCTGAGTGTCCTCATAGCAAGCCACTTGCCATGGGGGCACTTGTGCAGACTCGATCCCAAGCCGAGTTGTAAGTGTCTATTAGGGATGAGCCGAACACCCCCTTGTTCGGTTTGCACCAGAACATGCGAACAGGAAAAAAGTTTGTTTAAACACGCGAACACCGTTAAAGTCTATGGGACACGAACATGAATAATCAAAAGTGCTAATTTTAAAGGCTTATATGCAAGTTATTGTCATAAAAAGTGTTTGGGGACCTGGGTCCTGCCCCAGGGGACATGGATCAATGCAAAAAAAAGTTTTAAAAAGGGCTGTTTTTTCAGGAGCAGTGATTTTAAAAATGCTTAAAGTCAAACAATAAAAGTGTAATATCCCTTTAAATTTCATAGCTGGGGGGGTGTCTATAGTATGCCTGTAAAGGGGCGCATGTTTCCTGTGTTTAGAACAGTCTGACAGCAAAATGACATTTCGAAGGAAAAAACCCATTTAAAACTACTCGCGGCTATTGCATTGCCGGTCCGACAATACACATAGAAGTTCATTGATAAAAACGGAATGGGAATTCCCCACAGGGGAACCCCGAACCAAAATTTAAAAAAAAAATGACGTGGGGGTCCCCCTAAATTCCATACCAGGCCCTTCAGGTCTGGTATGGATATTAAGGGGAACCCCACCAAAATTTTTTTTAAAAATGACGTGGGGGTCCCCCTAAATTCCATACCAGACCCTTCAGGTCTGGTACGGATTTTAAGGGGAACCCCATGCCAAAAAAAAGAAAAAACGGCGTGGGGTCCCCCCAAATATCCATACCAGACCCTTATCCGAGCACGCAACCTGGCAGGCCACAGGAAAAGAGGGGGGGATGAGAGAGCGCCCCCCCTCCTGAACCATACCAGGCCACATGCCCTCAACATTGGGAGGGTGCTTTGGGGTAGCCCCACAAAACACCTTGACCCCATGTTGATGAGGACAAGGGCCTCATCCCCACAACCCTGGCCGGTGGTTGTGGGGGTCTGCGGGCAGGGGGCTTATCGGAATCTGGAAGCCCCCTTTAACAAGGGGACCCCCAGATCCCGGCCCTCCCCCCTGTGTGAAATGGTAAGGGGTACTTACCCCTACCATTTCACTAAAAACTGTCAAAAATGTTAAAAATGACAAGAGACAGTTTTTGACAATTCCTTTATTTAAATGCTTCTTCTTTCTTCTATCTTCCTTCATCTTCTTCTGGTTCTTCTGGCTCTTCTGGTTCTTCCTCCGGCATTCTCATCCAGCATCTCCTCCACGGCGTCTTCTATCTTCTTCTCCTCGGGCCGCTCCGCACCCATGGCATGGGGGGAGGCTCCCGTTCTTCTCTTCATCTTCTTCTCTTCTGCTTTTCTTCTCTTCTTCTCTTCTTCATTTTCTTCTCCGGGCTGCTCCGCATCCATGCTGGCATGGAGGGAGGCTCCCGCTGTGTGACGGCGTCTCCTCGTCTGACGGTTCTTAAATAATGGGGGGCGGGGCCACCCGGTGACCCCGCCCCCCTCTGACGCACGTTGACTTGACAGGACTTCCCTGTGACGTCACGGGGAATGCCACAGGAAAGTCCCGTCATGTCCTGTGCGTCAGAGGGGGGCGGGTCACCGGGTGGCCCCGCCCCCGTTATTCAAGAACCGTCAGACGAGGAGACGCCGTCACACAGCGGGAGCCTCCCTCCATGCCAGCATGGATGCGGAGCGGCCCGGAGAAGAAAATGAAGAAGAGAAGAAGAGAAGAAAAAAAGAAGAGAAGAAGATAAGAAGAAGATGAAGAAGATGAAGAGAAGAGCGGGAGCCTCCCCCATGCCAAAAGAGGGGGGACGAGAGTGCGCCCCCCCCTCCTGAACCATACCAGGCCACATGCCCTCAACATTGGGAGGGTGCTTTGGGGTAGCCCCCCAAAACACCTTGTCCCCATGTTGATGAGGACAAGGGCCTCATCCCCACAACCCTGGCCGGTGGTTGTGGGGGTCTGCGGGCGGGGGGCTTATCGGAATCTGGAAGCCCCCTTTAACAAGGGAACCCCCAGATCCCGCCCCCCCCCGTGTGAAATGGTAAGGGGGTACTTACCCCTACCATTTGACTAAAAAACTGTCAAAAATGTTAAAAATGACAAGAGACAGTTTTTGACAATTCCTTTATTTAAATGCTTCTTCTTTCTTCTATCTTCCTTCATCTTCTTCTGGTTCTTCTGGTTCTTCCTCTGGCGTTCTCGTCCAGCATCTCCTCTGCGGCGTCTTCTATCTTCTTCTCCTCGGGCCGCTCTGCACCCATGGCATGACGGGACTTTCCTGTGGCATTCCCCGTGACGTCACAGGGAAGTCTTGTCAAGTCACCGTGCGTCAGAGGGGAGCGGGGTCACCGGGTGGCCCCGCCCCCCATTATTTAAGAACCGTCAGACGAGGAGACACCGTCACACAGCGGGAGCCTCCCTCCATGCCAGCATGGATGCGGAGCGGCCCGGAGAAGAAAATGAAGAAGAGAAGAAGAGAAGAAAAGAAGAAGAGAAGAAGATGAAGAGAAGAACGGGAGCCTCCCCCCATGCCATGGGTGCGGAGCGGCCCGAAGAGAAGAAGATAGAAGACGCCGTGGAGGAGATGCTGGATGAGAATGCCGGAGGAAGAACCAGAAGAGCCAGAAGAACCAGAAGAAGAAGATGAAGGAGGATAGAAGAAAGAAGAAGCATTTAAATAAAGGAATTGTCAAAAACTGTCTCTTGTCATTTTTAACATTTTTGACAGTTTTTTAGTGAAATGGTAGGGGTAAGTACCCCTTACCATTTCACACAGGGGGGAGGGCCGGGATCTGGGGGTCCCCTTGTTAAAGGGGGCTTCCAGATTCCGATAAGCCCCCCGCCCGCAGACCCCCACAACCACCGGCCAGGGTTGTGGGGATGAGGCCCTTGTCCTCATCAACATGGGGACAAGGTGTTTTGGGGGGCTACCCCAAAGCACCCTCCCAATGTTGAGGGCATGTGGCCTGGTACGGTTCAGGAGGGGGGGATGCACTCTCGTCCCCCCCTTTTTTCCTGCGGCCTGCCAGGTTGCGTGCTCGGATAAGGGTCTGGTATGGATTTTTGGGGGGACCCCACGCCATTTTTTTTTTTTTTGGCGCAGGGTTCTCCTTAAAATCCATACCAGACCTGAAGGGTCTGGTATGGAATTTAGGGGGACCCCCACGTCATTTTTTTTAATTAATTTTGGCCGGGGTTCCCCTTAATATCCATACCAGACCTGAAGGGCCTGGTATGGAATTTAGGGGGACCCCCACATCATTTTTTTTTTTTTAATTTTGGTTCGGGGTTCCCCTGTGGGGAATTCCCATGCCGTTTTTATCAATGAACTTCTATGTGTATTGTCGGACCGGCAATAGTTTTAAATGGGTTTTTTCCTTCTAAATGTCATTTTGCTGTCAGACTGTTCTAAACACAGGAAACATGCGCCCCTTTACAGGCATACTATAGACACCCCCCCGCTACAAAATTTAAAGGGATATTACACTTTTATCGTTTGACTTTAAGCATTATTAAAATCACTGCTCCTGAAAAAACGGCCGTTTTTAAAACTTTTTTTTGCATTGATCCATGTCCCCTGGGGCAGGACCCAGGTCCCCAAACACTTTTTATGACAATAACTTGCATATAAGCCTTTAAAATTAGAACTTTTGATTCCTCCCATAGACTTTTAAAGGGTGCTCCGCGGATTCGAATTTGCCGCGAACACCCCAAATTGTTCGCTGTTCGGCAAACTTGCGAACAGCCAATGTTCGAGTCGAACATGAGTTCGACTCGAACTCGAAGCTCATCCCTAGTGTCTATTACCACACATAACATGGCTCAGCCAACACCCCTGCTCCATCACAGGTGTCACGTACCTTACAGCGGAGTCCGAAATGAGGAGGGCGGCCTCTTGCATGGACATGCCAATTTCAGATTTACTATTGAGAGCCACACATGGTGGCCAACCTTCAAATCCAGTTCCCCTCTCCTCCTCCTGTCGAAGAATCTTTTGTTGTCTTCTTGTACCCTAGATATGGTCTCTCTCAGCACCTGGTTATTGGTAGCAAAGAAGTTCAATTTGTCTTGGACAGCTGGTAAAGGAGAATCTGGAATTAGTGTTGGTAAGAAAGAGGGATGAAACCCATAGTTGGAGAAGAAGGGTGATTGGTTGGTGGCTGCATGGGCAGAGTTATTAAATGCAAATTCTGCCAAAGTTTGGTAACCTGGACGGGTAGTCAGTACAAGCCAGAGAAACAGGAGTCCAGAGATCAGTGAAGTCGGGTGCAGCAAACAGGATGAGGAACCAGAAGGGAAGTCAGCCAAGCAAAAGTCTTTCACAGGAAAACACAGCAGAGAGAGTCTGGATATGTTGACCAAGACAAAGGCACGGAAGATCTGATCCAAGAAGTTTATATAACCAGCAGCTCTAACTGACGAGCAGGAATCAAAGACCAGGTGAGTCACTGTGGAAGGAAGAGTCTTTGGCAATTAACTGACAGCTGAGCACAGAGCTTTGAGAAGGAAGGGCTGGGCCCAGCCCTGACATCTCCCCTCAGCTTTTATGCAGCTGAGAACAGAGGGAATGTGATCACTTATAAAAAGGGAAAAAAAGGTATTTATAATGTTTTTTTTTATATCTATACAGAAATGTTTTTCCTTTCATTTCTATCTTAAACTTAATGGATTGTTTTACAAGGTTAAAAAAAACTTTAGCCTTTAGAACCACTTTATTGGTATTTCTGCTGGTCTCTTCGATCACTTGCGGATTTTAGGCTGGGGACTTTTGATAAATATTGTTTGAATATTGAAAAATGATTCAATGAACATTAACAACATCACAGCATTCCACTGTAGGTACAGAAATAGTCACTGATGATAGACAAAATTGTACTCATTTGTCAAAAACGATTTTCAAGCCTTAGGACTCCATGAAGATGTATTGTTTATATAATAGATTTATATTATGTGGACTCATAGTGGATATAGGTCGATACCCTATATTTTAGGAGGCGTATTGCAATTCTTTTTATTAAATAGATATATATTGTTTTGTACTGTTCCCCAAGTGGTTATTTGAAAAAAGTCTCTTTGTCTTATTGAATCTTTAATCATGTCAGAAAATTTGTTCTCTGTAAACCATCATTTATAGAAACATCATTGCAAGCAGGCATTTACTATATTATTTAACTACAGTGTAAAATATATTTGTGGGCTTTTAATAATATTGTGATTATAAATATTAAGTTAATCTACAACAAAGTGTGCTATTTATGACCATATTTTAAATAGCTTGGATTTTCCTTCACGGGCTTTATCTTTGCTAGAAACTTAGTTTTAGGCATAAATAGCAATGTAAGAAAAATAATAAAATTATCAATCAAAATATCTCCATAGTAGTATGGCAGATTGCAAGGAGCCAAAAAAACTGTAACAGATTCAGAAGTCAAATATCAGTAATTAAAACATGGTTAAAAAAGTAAAATGTTTAAAAATGTAATTCTCAGAATTTAGAGATGTACAGTATCTCACAAAAGTGAGTACACCCTCACATTTTTGTAAATATTTTATTATATCTTTTCATGTGACAACACTGAAGAAATGACACTTTGCTACAATGTAAAGTAGTGAGTGTAAAGCTTTTATAACAGTGTAACAATAACAGTGAAACAATCAGCGCCACAAGTAAAAAATATTGTGATGTTTAAATAAGATAACCTAATAATAAACGCGCACAGCTGCTAAACATTCCAAGTGGTACACCACACTAATTTCAAAATGGATAGTAAATAAATAAATGTAGCGCTATGTGTAAAATTCTAAATACAAAGGGTAAATCTCTAAAATAAATAAATCCTACATATAAATGAATAGTCCATAAAATAAAAAAAATGAAGAAACAAAACATGAAAAACTCTTCTTGTGACCAGTGTATCCACACAATTCCACCACAGTGATTGTTCATCCTCAAAAGGAATGTACACCACCACCAGTAAAAATGTGCGCTCACCTCCCAGATGAGTCAAAACTTATATGCGGATCTCCCCACAAGCTCTTTGCTCTCACTTCCTCTTCCCAATCAATGGTGGGTAATCCAGATGGCTCTTTTCTTAATGGTAACTCAGCTCATTGATATCCAAAGAAACGGATCATCTCCCAGCTTGGCTCAAGATTCCATGAGTTCAGGACATGTATATAATAAGTATAGAGACCATAGTGTTCTCCGTATACAAATTTATTCAAAGCCCCCAAACAGACAGGTTGCACTTACAAGATAAAAACTTTTAAAATCACATAAAAACCTCCAGAGTAGCACCGCTGTGTCCACATACACAGTGCCTGGCTGAACGTGACTATCAGCTCCTCCCTTCTAGACGCGTATCGGCCAATCACAGGCCTTCCTCAGTGGGCTGATCCCTCTAAGCTAATTTGTAGTGTATCGTTGCTATAGCAACCCTCTGGGTGTCACCACAGCTCAGTCTACAGTACAGAAAGAACCTCCCTCTGCTTGTGTCTCCAGGACACACAAATACCAAGACCAGGAAGTGTGTCTCTCTCACTGCTAACTTGCAGTAAGAAAAAAAAATTCTCTTGTATTTCCTACAAAGTTATGTACATGTCATGAAGGGTTACCTAAAATCACCCATGATAGATGAAACAGTTCAGATCGAAATCAATATTGAGCCCCCTGAGTGTTAAAACCTGGGTCTCATACATCCAAGCTGATTCACGTTCGCTTAATTGTCTTATGAAATTACCCCCCCTCCAGTGATGTTTTACCTTTTCTATGGCCCAAAACTTTAACTGACTGGAATTTCTATCATGGACTTCCCTAAAGTGTTTAGAGACACAATATTCTTTTTTTCCTTTTTTGATCGTGTTGATGTGCTCTCGCACCCTAACCAGCAGAGGTCTAGATGTTGGACCTACATAATGTAGTTTGCATGAACACTCCAACATATATACAACTACTTCAGAAGAACAAGTGTTAAAATCTTTTTTCTTGTGTACTTTACCCGTGGCCACAAATTCACATTTCTTTTTTGGATTACTTCCTTTAGTTGTTCTGCAGGCCAAACACTTCCCACAGGCATAAAAGCCCGTGAGGAAGGGAGTTAAGGTCCCTACAGTATTATTATGTTTGTTGGGGGGGTGTAGGGCTCCCGAAGCTAAAATATCTCTTAAGTTGGGTGCTTTTTTGTATACAAATGAGGGGTGCTCAGGCAGAACACCACCCAATAATTTATCTTGTAATAATACACTCCAGTGTCTCCTAATAATATTCTCAATTTTATTCTTTTGAATATTATAACTCAGCACAATTCTGTATTCATCTCCCTCCTTAGGTACCTTTTCTTTAGTAATTAGTAACTAATTTCTGTCCATATTTCTCACCTCTTCTAGTTGTCTCTTCACTAATTCACTATCATAACCTTTTTGTAAAAATTTCTCCTCAAAAATAGCAGCTTGTTCCTCAAAATCCTCCGCCTTGGAGCAATTCCTTTTGAGTCTAACAAATTGACCCCTGGGTATATTCAACAAACAGGGTCAATGGCTATATAGCCGTTTCTATCTGTGAGCTTACTATAATTTTTTGTGAAGATCTTCCCCTCTTGTACATATATTTCCACATCTAGGAATACCATTCTGTTTCTATCATAGTTCCAAGTTAATTTGATATTCTTCTCATTTAGGTTCAATCTATCCATGAAGGGTTCCAAAGAGGAAGTTTTAACAGAGGAGAATTTAATGCGAGAAGACCCTATAGATCAGGACAACAGGCATATGGGACATTATCTCCATATCATCCAGTACAATCTAATTATAGAACACCCCATTTTTATAATTGACCCAAACAGGGTTATAATAGACCGCAGGAGGGTTACTATGGATCCCAACAGGAAACAGGATGGCAGAATAGATATGCACCATTAGATGGATATGTGGAAGCTGACCAAGATTTTTAGGACTTTAGGACAGGGAGGTGCCCCGGGGAGGGGGTACAAGAGGAAACATACAATGACATGGCGGTGCTACTCTGGAGGTTTTTATCTTGTAAGTGCAACTTGTCTGTTTGGGGGCTTTAAATAAATTTGTATACGGAGAACACTATGGTCTCTATACTTATTATTTACATGAACTCATGGAATCTTGAGCCAAGCTGGGAGATGATAAGTTTCTTTGGATATCAATGAGCTGAGTTACCTTTAAGAAAAGAGCCATCTGGATTACCCACCATTGATTGGGAAGAGGAAGTGAGAGCAAAGAGCTCGTGGGGACATCCGCATATGAGTTTTGACTCATCTGGGAGGTGAGCGCGCATTTTTACTGGTGGTGGTGTACACTCCTTTTGAGAAATCAAATCACCAAAATCACTGTGGTGGAATTGTGTGGATACACTGATCACAAGAAGAGTTTTTCATGTTTTATTCCTTCATTTTTTATTTTATGGACTATTCATTTATATGTAGGATTTATTTATTTTAGTGATTTGCACTTTATATTTATAATTTTACACATAGTGCTACATTTATTTATTTACCCTTAAAATAACTTAACACAAAGCCATTAATGTCTAAACTGCTGGCAACAAAAGTGAGTACACCCCTAAGTGAAAATGTCCAAATTGGGCCCAATTAGCCATTTTCCCTCCCCGGTGTCATGTGACTCATTAGTGTTACACGGTCTCAGGTGTGAATGGGGAGCAGTTGTGTTAAATTTGGTGTTATCACTCTCACTCTCTCTTATAATGGTCACTGGAAGTTCAACATGGCACCTCATGGCAAAGAATTCTCTCAGGATCTGAAAAAAAGAATTGTTGCTCTACATAAAGATGATCTACTGTAGGCTATAAGAAGATTGCCAAGACCCTGAAACTGAGCTGCAGCACGGTGGCCAAACCATACAGCGGTTTAACAGGACAGGTTCCAATCAGAACAGGCCTCGTCATGGACGACCAAAGAAGCTGAGTGCACATGCTCAGCGTCATATTCAGAGGTTGTCTTTGGGAAATAGAAGTATGAGTGCTGCCAGCATTTCTGCAGAGTTTGAAGGGGTGGGGGGTCAGCCTGTCAGTGTGCAGACCATATGCCACACGCTGCATCAAATTGGTCTACATCAGTGGCGGCACATACACTGTGGGTGCACGGGCACTGCCCCCCTCATCCATGTGCCCAGCCCCTTTCAGAATGCCGGACGCATGAATTCCTATGGCGGGGTGGGAGGGGGTGGTGCTTTTTGAAGCACCTGGTTAGAGCCAGAGGCTCTAATAGGCTTTAAAATAGGGTGGGCTTGGGGTGCAGATTTCGATATTTTCACACTAACCTTCCTCCCCCCAATCAGGAGGCATGGTGTCAGACCTGTTTCTAGATTGGCCAAAGTGCAAGGCCACCCTATTGGATGCCTGGCTCTTAGGAAGAGGAGTGGACTCAGAGGAGGAGACACACGCCGCTGCTCTGGTGCACTCACTGCACTGAGAGGAGCTGCTGCCTGGCGGTAAGGGGGGTCTGTCAGAGCCGAAAGCCCCGCAAGTGGGGGGGGGCCGTGGGCACAAGTGGCTGCATATACTGGGCACAAGTGGCTGCATTTGATGGGCACAAGTGGCTGCATATGATGGGCACAAGTGGCTGCAATAAATTAGTTAATGCATAACACAGGAATTGGTGAACCAAGTCTGCAGTCTGAGAAGCCTGTTAAAATGACCCAGTCACTGTCTAGTTACTGGTAATATATATAATCTGAGCTTCTATTACCATAACTGTTAAGAAATGTCAAGTCTCAGACAAGGGAAATGCATATTTGAAATTTCAAATTGATGTTTAACAGTACTATTATTATTTCATGCCACCTCTCCAATTATTGTTTTCCCCCATAATTAATACCTTTCCTGCTGCCCATGCTGTGGAATGTCTCCCAATTCATGAAAAATTGTCCCCGGAAGTCCACTGGGAAACCAATACTTTCACATTTGTGGATCTCCTATGTCTATTGCAACTCCTCCTGCTTACTTCCATGTCACTAAATTAGACAGTGGTGATGTGAAGAGCTGAAACACACCCAGGAGATCAACACTCTTATGCCACGTACACAGGAGTGGACTGGCCAACGGGCTAAACTCGGTCGGCATTTCCGAGGAAAAGATTTATAACATGTTCTATATCTGAGTCCGTTGGAAATGCTGACAGAAAAAGTCCGATGGGGCATACACACAGTCGGAATGTGCGACCAAAAGCTCCCATTGGACTTTTTCTCTCGAGAAGTCCGGCCGTGTGTACATGGCATTAGAAGTTTTGGCTTCCCTGTAGAGGAGGAGATAATTTATCAGAGTCAGAGTGGTATGGACAGTAGGAAAGGTGAGTATTTAGTCTTCTTGTACAGGTGTTGTATGTTGTGTCTTGAAAATCCAAATAATAAAGAGTCTATTAAACAAATATTTTTTTTTATTTTACCTTGTGTATAATATTTTTATTTCTCCAATAATACAGGGTACACATATGCCACATGATTCATACGGTATGTATGGGCTTTCTGAATGTAAAACATTGCAAAAGCATTGTTTGTCTTTAGACTTGTACTTCCAGGGCTGATCCTGGGCGAGTGCGTGGGGTGCAGCGCACCTGGACGCCTCAGAGGTGGGGGCACCGAAGCTCCAGAGTGCTCCCCTCCCTCCTCCTTTCCTTGTCTGTGTCCAGAGGCGGCTCACTCAACTGACAGGAGCAGATCAGAAGAGGAGAGACTGTGCCGCCGATGCCACTGTTAGCAACAGAAAGGGGGCTCTCTGTGTTTTCTGCCCAAACCCATCCCCCTCCCTCCTCCTGTCAGAGGAGGAGAGCGAAGCAGCCGGAGATCGGAGTGGCTGTCTATGTGTGGAGAGAGACCAGCCACCAGCTCTTCTTTCCTCCCCTCCCTCGCCCTCGCCCTGCTGTACTAGTGCGCGGCGCTTGCCACCACAGCTGCCCACTATGTTTCTTCCCCCGCCTTCATATCGGCCAGGGAAGAAATAGAATAAAAAAGGAGCAGAGAAGAGGATTGTGGGACATATAGTCCTGAGGACTGGCGACCCCACTGTAACACGGAAACTGCAGCCCACACGGAATGCCCAACTGAATGGTGGCAATTCAGAGTGAGCTGACTCCTGATCAGAGGAACCGTTGTTTCTGTATCGTTGGGTCAGGTGAGAGAGCCAATCTGCCATCATCTACTAATGTCCATAGGAACTGCAGTCTCTGATCATCTTCTGTATTATATCTGCAGTCTCTGACCATCTCCTGTAATATGTCTGCAGTCTCTGACCATCTCCTGTTAAATGTTTGCAGTCTCTGACCATCTCTTGTATCATGTTTGCAGTCTCTGACCATGTCTTGTATCATGTCTGCAGTCTCTGAACATCTTCTGTATCATGTCTGCAGTCTCTGACCATCTCCTATGCTATGGCTGGGGGCTCTTTCTAACAGACTCTCTAACAGAAGCCCTCTCTGTGTGCATCAGAGAGACTTCCCTCCAGGTCTCAGTGTACGCTCTTCCTGTATTTTCTTTATTGTTAAAAGATCATGGAAGGATCCCAGGGTAACGAAGACCTCTTAGGGGAGCATCTCTGTGTTTGAGTCATTGCCATAGAAACATTTGTAAAGGGGAGGAGTTGGTAAGATAACCATGCCCGTGTAGGGGCGCTAGAAATATTTCTGCACCCAGGCATCTGTGACCCTAGGATTGGCCCTGTGTACAACCCCATGTGAACACAGAAGACCAGGAGTGAAGGGAAATGACTCACTTGGTTGACTCACACAGTTGTGTTTTCATTTTCCCTTGAGCTCTTTAAACAGATTTTTTTTAACAAAACCAGTGAGTGAGGGAGATGATCTGAATCTTTGCTGTGCATGACGCAGGTATAGGTTTCAGACGCTTGGCCACTGTGTCAAACTTTGCTCAGGAACTGACAAACATAAGCTCACACACATAGAAAGCCATACGAATATTTGAAAATCTCAGCTCTGAAGTCAAACCTCAAGTGATGTATATTTAATAAACATCATCTTATGTGTATAAAGCCAAACAATATAACTTCTACTGCGCATTTATATGGGAATATGACACGGTACAATAATATGCATTATGACCGTTAGCAGTACAGTGAGTTATTTATTATCCCTCTATAAAATATTAACCTTTTGAAAATTCACTTACTATGTAGATCAGCAGTCTTGGGTTGAGTAATGCCAGCAGAGAACACAGAGAATAACAGAAAAAATAAGTGTATTTTTGTTGTAATTCGACTGAGGGTCCATGAAAAAGTGCTAGTCATTAGTTGCAGAGACACAATCAATAACAATCAGCAGTGGATGTTTAAGCAAACATGATGGATTAGAAGGGAAGTACTTTATCTAAATGCTTAAACATACATAATGTTTCTGTCTCTGTTCCAAATTGCACTTTGCACTTTAATTTTTAATTGTGCATATTTTTGCAGTAAACAGAAAGTACAGACTATTCCCAGGGTATTTCTTGTGTAAGATATTGCTAATGTGTTGGAGACACCTAATGCAAGTTTGTATACAATACCGATTGAAGGAATATATTTTTAAATTATTCTTTAGCATTCAGAATTAGGATTTCATTCACAAATATGAGTATAATGATTCAAGAATTTTTATTCCTTAGTTAAATGTGGTCAAAAATAAAGTATGGGCACATTCGACAACAATGTTCTAATTATACATTTATCTTAAAACTTGATTTGAAGAAATGCAATAATGCTTTGTTTGTAATGTTAGAAAAACAATTTAAGAAAACTATTGATGTAACAGAAACTGACATATCTAAAATATATATTGATTGAAATATAATTTGAATAAAAAAGGAACCACCAATCCAGCAACTAATGTGCTATTAAACTATTATCACGACCCACACATTAGGACTCTGGGACAATATTAATAGAGACAGTACCTTAGCACCTTCATTATCTCCTCTTCTCCTCTTGGGTGGATCCCTATGTTTCCTCTTAGGTGAGTCTTTAAATTGCCTCAAGAACTGGACAACACAAGCTATCTTAAATTTCTTAACAATGGTAAACTACGCATCTTAGGATAATTCAGAGAGGCATTTGGGGCTTTTTCCATGAATACAACAAATGATAAAAAACAGTGGTACACTCAAGATAATATCTAATTATAGCAAACGACTCACCAAAGCTAGTAGGAGGTGTTCCTGGAGCCTGTAGTTAATGGAAAGAAAGAGAGGATGAAAGCACAGAGCCTCTAGGTGCAGAATGTCCTCCCGATATTATCCTACCTGGTTCTATGGTGACTCAATCTCAAATTGCTCGAGAGGGGTCACTATTGGTTTGGACAGGGCCACTATGTTTACAGTAGAAAGGCAGCTAGCAGACCCAGAAGAACGATTTTTATTCATCAAAGGAAGCTTATTTAATATGGCGTGCACATTTGCTAATATCTATTCTCCTAATAGGGAACCAAATAAGTTCCTGAAAAAAATATTGAAAAAGTTAGAGGGTATTTAACAAAGGGAAACTGTTTATAGCAGGGGATTTAAATGAATTCCTAGACTTACAGATAGATTCCTCAGGGGACTCTCCCTGATTATCTTGACATAGTCAGAACAAGATTAAGAAGCTACTCTCAGAATATCAATTAGTTGATATATGGAGAATTAGATAATACACGTATTATTCAGCAGTAGGGATGAGCTGAACACCCCCCGGTTCGGTTCTCGGCAGAACATGCGGACGGACCGAAAGTCTATGGACTCGAACGTGAAAAATCAAAAGTGCGCATTTTAAAGGCTAATATGCAAGTTATTGTCCTAAGAAGTGTTTGGGGACCCGGGTCCTGCCCCAGGGGATATGTATCAATGCAAAAAAAAGTTTTAAAAAATGCATTTTTTTCGGGAGGAGTGATTTTAATAATGCTTAAAGTGAAAAAATAAAAGTGAAATATTCCTTTAAATATCATACCTGGGGGGTGACTATAGTATGCCTGTAAAGTGGCGCGTGTTTCCCGTGTTTAGAACAGTCCCTGCACAAAATTACATTTCTAAAGGAATAAAAGTAATTGAAAACTGCTTGCGGCTGTACTGTAATGTCGGGTCCCAGCAATATGGATGAAAATTATTGAGAAAAATGGCATGGGTACCCCTCCCCCTCCAGCCCATTACCAGGCCCTTTGGGTTTTGTATGGGTATTAAGGGGAACCCCCCACCAAAATGAAAAAAAGATAATGCGTGGGGCCCCCAGGCCCTATATACTCTGAACAGCAGTATACAGGCGGCCCAAACAAAACAGGGACTGTAGGTTTGTTCTTAAGTTGAATCTGTTTGTAATTTGGAACAGGTACATTTTGTAAGTGTAGCGCCAGCCAAAAAAAATCTATTTTTAAGCTTTTTGGATAACATAGGGAAGGGTTATCACCCCTGTAACATTTCTTTTGCTGTCTGTGTCCCTGTTCAGAAGATTTAACCTCACTTTCTGTCCCAATGACAATTGGATTTTGAAAATTTTGGGTTATTAGGGAAACAAGGATTGGTGATAAAGCATCAGTGGAGACACCTTTTTCCCATATTAACTCTTACAGGAGAGAATTTCCCTTCCTAGGGGTAGATTTCCTTTCACTTCCTGTTGTCTCTCTCTGTTTGTAAGTAGGAGTCGTTTGTAAGTCGGATGTTTGAAAGTAGGGGACCGCCTGTATATACTATAGGGCCTGCCCTATATACTCTGCAGAAAACTGGGCCTTACATGTTGGTGGTACCAGAACAATGTAAGCCCTCACAGTTACTCATGGTGGGCGCTGGAAAGGGCCCTGCCGTGAAATATTACATCAAGAATTGTAATTACATGCCCCTGTTGAACAGGGGCAGAAAAATTGGGCCTTTGGTGGTGGTGTGGTGGTGGTGGTGCCACAACACTTTAAGCCCTCACAGTTACTCTTGGTGGGTGCAGGAACGGGCCCTGCGGTGAAATATTACAGCAAAAATTGTAATTACACGCCCCTGTCAAACAGGGGCAGAAAAATTGGGTCTTAGGCAGTGGTGGTGGTGCCACAACACTGTAACCCCTCACAGATTCTGTTGTTGAGCGCAGGAATGAGCACTGCTGTGAAATATTAGAGCAAATATTGTAATTACATGCCCCTGTTAAGCACTGGTGGTGGTGCCACAACACTGCAACCCCTTACAGATACTCTAGTTGAGTGCAAGAATGAGCCCTGCTGCTAAATATTACAGCAAAAATTATAATTATACACCCCTGTTAAACAGGGGCAGAAAAATTGGGCCTTAGGCACTGGTGGTGGTGCCCTGAAACAAAAATGTTCTTAGAAGCTATCAACATGAACATTGAGAAGGAATAGGATAGTCACTCAGCATAACAGGATAGTCAGTCAGCATAGGCAGTCTTCAAGGGATCTCACATTCATAGAAAAATTAATCGGTTACATCGGCATCAGGTGCTTGGTAGCTGGTGATCCAAGACTGATTTATTTTTATGAAGGTAAGCCGATCAACTGAGTCTGAGAACAGGCGCACTCTGTGATTGGTTACAAAGCCTCCAGCAGCACTGAATGAGCGTTCAGAAAGAATGCTGGATGCAAGACAGGCCAGTAGCTCAATTGCATATTGTGCAAGCTCTGGCAAGTGATCCATCCTCAAGACCCAGTAACCTAGTGGATTTTTGGTTGGAAAGTTCTCGGTGTCCAAGTCTGATCTTGCCCCTAGGTTTTCCTGCACCATGTAAATCAGACGCTGGCGATGGTTGCTGGAACCGATCAGACCTTGGGGCTGTGGACTAAAGAATTGTCTGAACGGATCGGTCAGACGGCCACCTTCTCCACCGCACCTTCTGTGACTGACCGAAGCCTCAGCAACACGTTATCCAGGAGGACCAGGAAATTGTAACCTCCCAGGCTCTGGAAATGCATTGCACAAACCTTTCTGCAAGGCCTCCCGAAGATGTTTCATCCTCTGCTCCCTCTGCGAAGGCTGGATAAGTTCCACAACTTTACCCTTGTAACGTGGATCAAGAAGGGTTGCCAGCCAGTAATGATCCCTCTCCTTGATACCACGAATCCAAGGGTCCTTTCGCAGGCTTTGCAGGATCAGGGAGGCCATGCAGTGAAGGTTTGCTGAGGCATTCGATCTGAAGTCCTCTGGTTCACTAAGGATGAAATGATCCACAGCCACCTCCTCCCAGCCACATACAAGTCCATGGGTTTCTGGGGACTGAAAACGATGCCTTGAAGACTGCTGCTGATGCTGAGTGCTAGGCTCCACCTTTATGCTCACACAATCCTCCTCCTCCTCCTCTTCCTGTGTGATCAGCGGGCCTGCAGGAATACTGTCTGGATAAAGGGGGCCTTGAGAGGTGAGGAAGTCCTCCTCTTCCTCCCTCTGTTCTACCTCAAGTGCCCTGTCCACTATTCCACGAAGCATGTGCTCCAACAGGAAGACAAGAGGGACAGTATCACTCAGTATCATACTCACACAGGTACTCATTGATGGCCCTCTGCTGTGTGGGGAGCCACTGCAGCATTGCCAACGTTGAGTTCCATCTGGTGGGCATATCACAAATGAGGCGGTTCTTGGGCAGGTTGTATTCCTTTTGAAGGTCAGCCAGCCGATCACCGGCGGAAATGCCCACAGACTTTCCTGGCCTGCCTCAGGACATCCTGTAAGCCCGGGTACCTGCAGAAGAACCGCTGCACCACCAAATTAAGGACGTGAGCCAAACAGAGAACATGGGTTAAGTGTCCTTGTCGGAGAGCGGAGAGGAGGTTGGTGCCATTGTTGCAAACCACCATTCCTGGCTGAAGCTGGCGTGGCGTCAACCACCTCTGAGTCTGTCGCTGCAGAGCTGACAGAATCTTTGCCCCAGTGTGGCTCCTGTCCCCTAAGCAGACCAACTCAAGCACCACATGGCATCTTTTTGCCTGAGTGCTTGCATAGCACCTTGAATACCTACAGAGCACGGCTGGTTCTGAGGACAAATCTGCAGAGGAAGAGGCCATAGAGGAAGAAGAAGAGGAGGGGGTGGAGGAGAGGGGTGTGACAGAATCACCACTCCTAGCATTTTGGAGGAGTGGTGGCGGAACAAGCTCCAACAATACTGCACCCTGTCCTGCATCCTTCCCAGCTGCTAGCAGAGTTACCCAGTGTGCCATGAAAGAAAGGCAACGTCCCTGTCCATGCCTGTTGGACCATGAGTCAGCGGTAATATGCACCTTACCACTGACTGCCCTGTCCAACTAGGCCAAGACATTGCCTTCCACATGCCGGTAGAAAGCCAGAATGGCCTTCCGTGAAAAGAAATGGCATTTGGGAACCTGCCACTGAGGCACCACACATTACACAAATTCATGAAAGGGGGCAGAGTCTATCAGCTGTAAAGGCAGCAGTTGGAGTGCTAGCAATTTAGCCAAGCTAGCATTTAGCCACTGAGCTTGTGGATGGCTGGGACCGAATTTCTTTTGACGGTTTAGCAACTGGGGTAGTTAAATCTACCTGCTACAATCGGATGTTGGTGTAGCAATAGCAGATTTCCCGCAAGTACTTGGCACACCTAATTCTACACCTTCATTCCTCTCAGTGCAGGTTTCTGTAAGGACTGAAGGTATAGTGGGGTTGGAGATCCCAGCTGATGAGGAGCAAGAAGAGGTCCACCTTGTTCTTTGGTGTGGGTCTTTTAAGTACTGTTGCCAACAGACTTCATGGGAGGTGACATATGTCTGGTCAAGCATGTGGTGCCCAAGCGGCTGCTGTTTTGATATGCTTCAGACATATGTTGCAAACAGCAACGGTGTGAACTGCTGCACACATATCAAAAAAGGCCCACACCAAAGAACTTTTCAAAATACACAGGGAGTCAGCATCGCCCTGCACATGCAGAACTCTGTGGTCTGATGCAGTCGGGTGGCTGCCCTTAAGCTGGCCCCTGGAGGGCATCTTGCCTCATTAGAGATGTGCCTCCTTGTCCTCCTCCTCCTCTCTTCTATCAGGCACCCATGTAGAGTCAGTGACCTCATCATCCCCTCCCTCCTCATCACTGGAGCAAACCTGGCAGTATGCTGCAGCTGGGGGAACATGACTGCCAGTTTCTTGTCCTTCTTGGGCACCCCCTCTCTCTGGGCTCACGTTACTGCCTTCCTCAACCTGGGTACCATCATCAGAGCCTTCAAAACGCTGCGCATCCTCCTGCAGCATGTACCCGACACTGTGGTCGAACAGTTCGGGGGACTCCTCCGTGCATGATGGCGGGGCTAGGGAAGGAGTGACTGATAACATTGAGCCCCTTTGGCAGCTGCATTGGCAGGCAAACTACTCTGAGCCTGGGTGACAGAGGATGAGGAGGATGAGGACGGCTTATTTATCCACTCTTCTTTATCCACTACCAACTCTTCTGCATGTTGTGGATCAACACGGCCAGTTGTTGAAAAAAAGGACAAGCACGCCCCACAGCCACATGCTGAGGATGCACCGTGTCCATGACCAGCACTGTTGACTGTAGATACAGAGCCTGCTTGCCCTCTTTTAGTGGCCTGTGAGGGTCTACCTCTCCTTGGTGGCCTTCCAGACATGCTCTAGGCTTGGCTAGACTGGAATGCCGTGGATATATATATATGTAGGAGACTTTTTATATTTAATGCACTGCAGATCACTAAATCACCAGCCTGCCTGAAAGTATTTTTGAAAACGTACACCAGGAATGGCCTGCAGTCAGATATAGGCTTGGCTAGACTAGAATGCAGTGGATATATATGTAGGAGACTGTATATATATTTTATGCACTGCAGCTCACTGAATCATCTGCCTGCCTGAAAATATATTTAAAACTTACACCAGGAATGGCCTGCAGTCAGATATATATATATAGATATATATATATATCTA
This sequence comes from Aquarana catesbeiana, assembly GCF_042186555.1. Taxonomy (NCBI): domain Eukaryota; kingdom Metazoa; phylum Chordata; class Amphibia; order Anura; family Ranidae; genus Aquarana; species Aquarana catesbeiana. The sequence goes on from NC_133328.1 coordinate 292,811,871, forward strand.
TATATATAGATATATATATATCTATATATATATATCTATATATATATATGTAGGAAGGCCAGTATGGTGGCCTGAATTTATGGGAGGAGCCCGGGGGGTATTTAAGCAGCCCGCTCACCTGTGGTGCTTGTCGGTTTCCTGTGCGCGATATACGTCACTAGGCCGACTATTTGAATACCAGCGTCCGCAAGTTCTTGTCGTGCAAGTTCCCGCATTCGCAATTTCCGTGCTCGAGAGTTTCGAAGCCCGTGTTTACCGATTCGTAGTTTCGTACCACGCGTCTGGCTTGGCTGTCGCAGGTAGGGTCCCGTCGGACTTTTGTTTTCACGCATTATAGATATCATGTCACTAAACCGTGATATCAAACTTACGAATCACAAATTTCACAAACGTAACCGCAATGTATATCACTCGTACTATCGTTATGTTACCATTTCGCGTTATCTGAGAAACCACCGTGACGCAGGCGTCGCTTCATTTCAGGCATGTCTAAATTGTTAAACATGTGTCAGTAGACAGCCATAGCGATTCGCAATTCGCAAATCTTATCGAATCACGTCAGTTCGATACCAATCATTTCGCATTTCTGAACATTTCTAAATACATTTCTAACATTTCAAACCATTTCGAATCATTTCTCATTTCAGTCACATACCGCGCTCCGATTCAAATCCAGTCGCACCTAAAGATGCACCGATTCGCTCCGGTGTGCCCCAGTAGTTACGGCCTCATTTCAGTACATGCTCCAGAGTCACGTCATTATCAGTCGCTTTCGACTCACCGATTCGTACCTCTGTCATGGTTATCATGCCACGTATCACGCTCCGTTACGAATTCAGTCGCATGGAAATGCACCGATTCGTCTCGGCGTGCCCCAGGTATTGGCCACATTTCAGTACATGCTCCAGAGTCCGATTCGCAGTCAGTCGCTATAGCGGCATGATCGATTCGCGCCTCTGTCATGGCAACAAATGTTACACCTGCACTTACCGCGCTCCGGTTCGAATCCATTCGCATCTTCGATGCACCGATTCATTACGGCGTGCCCCAGGGCCCGGCCTCATTTCTGGACATGCTCCAGAGTCCGGTTCGTTGTCAGTCGTAGTTTGCGGCTCACCGATTTGTGCCTCTGTCATGGGAATCATTTCAACTGTCACGAATCACGCTTCGATTCGAATCCAGTCGCATCCATGATGCAACGATTCGTCCCGGCGTGCCCCAGGTATTTTCGGACACATTTCAGTACATGCTCTGGAGTCCGGTCGTTGTCAGTTGCAATCGCGACATGATCGACTCGTGTCTCTGTCATGGCACGTGCTTCTACCATGACAAATCATTTCATTCATTTCATCATTTCACTCATCTCACTGTCACGTACCACGCCCCGATTAGAATCCAGTAGCATCCGAGATGCACCGATTCGTCCCGGCGTGCCCCAGTTGTCTTGGCCTCATTTCATTCGTACTCCATAGTCCGACTCGTCATTTGTCACAGTCGAAAAAAAAAAAACCATATATGTATATATATATATATATATATATATATATATATATAAATAAAGTAGTATAAATAAAACGTTTGGGCCTCAGCCAACACCTGCATCAGAACTTGGTTAGCTATCAGTTGCGGCATAACCAATTCGTGCCTTTGCCAGGGCAAACATTTCACGGTTACATACCACACTCCAATTCAAATCCAGTCGCATCCGTGATGCACCAGTGTACTCCGGCATGCACCAGCGTTTCTTTTGCCTCATTTCAGTACATGCTCCAGAGTCCGGGTCGCTGTCAGTTGGAGCTGCGGCACGACCGATTCGTGCCTCTGTCATGGCGAAACGTTTTTCATTCATTTCACTCTAAGGCAAACATTTCATTTATTTTGTTGTCGCATGCCGCACCCCGATTCAAGTTCAGGGCATCCGTCAGACATCGATTCATCCTGGCAAGCCCCAGTTGGCGCGGCCTCATTGGCGCAGTCATGGCAAACCGATTCGTGCCTCTGTCATGGCACAAACAGTTCACTCATTTATTTAATGCCATGCACCTGTCGCTTAAACATGTTACAATTTACCTTTCAAACCAGGTAGTCAAACCCTCCACCGGTTCTCATCTGTCATTTCCTCTAGGTCAGTCAAAAAAAAAAAAAAGGGGGGGCCACACCCCGTCTTCCTTCAAAGCTCAGTCATGGTCCCGATTCATTCGTTGAAACCTTCGCCTCGCTACTATACCCCCTCATAGTCACAGCACATCCAAGTATAACTTTTTGCAATCGTCGCAAATACGCATCCAAACACAACTTCTTGCATTTCATTGCAAGCACACATCGAAACATAACTTCTTGCTATTGTTGCAAGCACACATCCCATCATGACTTCTTGCAATCGTTGCAAGTACGCATCCAAACAGAACGTCTTGCAATCGTTGCAAGCACACATCCAAGCACAATTTCTTGCAATCATTTCAAACACGCATCCAATCATAAAACTTCTTGCAAACGTTGCAGGCATGCATTCAAGCATAACTTCTTGCAGTCGTTGCGAGTACGCATCCAAGCTTAAACTCTTGCAGTCTTGCAAGCACATGCAGCAATGCGAACTTTTCACAATCACTACAAACACATCTCCACCGACAGAAACTCCCTTGCAATCGTTGCAAGCACACATTCAAGCACAAATCTTACAATCATTACAAGACACGCATCTTAGCATAACTTCTTGCAAACGTTGCAAGCACGCATCCAGTCACAACTTCTTGCAAAATGTTGCAGGGACACACCCAAGCATAATTTCTTGAAATCATGGCAAGCATGCATCCAAACACAACTTTATAATCGTTGCAAACACGCATCCAAGTATAACTCCTTGCAGCCCGTGCAAGCACATGCAGTAATACGGACTTCCCGCAGTCACGGCAAACACATCACCATTGACACAAACTCCCTGGCAATTGTTGCAAACACGTATTTAAGCACAACTCTTGCAATCATTGCAGGGCTCGCATCTTAGCATGACTTCTTGCAATCAGTACACATTTCCAGTGGCACACAATCAGTCACACATCATTCTTCAGTGGCACTTAATCGGCCACTTGTCTCCAGTGGCATTTCATACGAGCCACTCATCAATTTCTGTGTCATTTCTCGCTTAGGTCAGTTGAGTTCAGGTTCCACCCCGCACCAGGTATCGTATTGCCACACACAGCTGGCTCCTCATAACATTATCAGGCTATACCTAGCCAACATCCAGCATTTCTTGCCCTCACAGGACCCCAGAGAGTCATCCGTGTTTACGGCTCATACAGTAGGATCCTTTCTATGTGGCGTCCAGAAGCATCAGCCCATAGCTAAACAGCAAACGCTTGCCCATCACAACTGCCATCTTCAGGGACATGTCAAAACCTCAGACATTCCCCAGTCTAGTCATACAAGCAGCCATCTACCTGGCCTCTGTGGTTTTCTACAGCCTAACAAATTCACTTTACTTGCACAGGCAGCCAGGTACTACGTAGACACAACTTGACTTGCTGGTAATACCATTATGTCCTTCAGCTTGTAGTCTCAAAAAACTCAATAATCCGGAACCGAGGTCTACAATAACCTCCTCCGAATTAACGAATACCACGCAGGCCAGCCTCCCCCTTGACAAACTGACCCGTATCAGGTTAGTTCTCCAAGACTTCACCCATACACGGGTGTGTACTAACAAGTAGCTGCAGTCTTTCCTAAGAATGTGGACCTATCAATGTCGGAAGGTCCCGTACTACGTGGATCGGTGTATCAATGATTATACCTTAACTCTAGGGTCTTATCACCTACGTCGCCCTTGTCACCCCAGGTAGCGACAGATGCCACAGCCACCACAGGCATCGCGGCAATTTTTGGCCATCATCGGTTTACAAGTACATGGCCCCCAGAGACACTCCTAAAACCCCGGGTTTACCCGGACTTCCTCCCTCTTCAAGTTACACCCGGTCATGGCAACCGCTTAACTCCAGGGTCTTATCTGGACAGGACAGGCCGTGGCTTTGCCACCGACATCCGGTCCGAGGCGAGCCTCTTAATGAAGCCAGGTCCGCATCGCTCTGTGATGTCCTTCCTGCGCACGCTGGTGTAATTATCTTGGCAACACCAGTTTAATGTCCACTGCATGTTCGTTCCAGGCTGCCATCTTCTGGGACATGTCTACTATATTAACCAGTACGCTATTGGGCCTTCTCCCCAGTTTGGTCATACAAGCAGCCATTTACTAGGCCTATCACGGGTTCTGGCGGCCCAGCGAGTTCACCCGCAGCAATCCCGCAGGCCAAGTTCTGTGTAGTTGGCTCGCTGCCAACACCATTTCATCCTCTACCCTGCAGTGTCCAAAACCCAGCAATCAAGCTCCAGGATAGACATCCATCTCCATAAAGTAAACAACGTCCGGTGGCCAGTAACCATACTCGACCACCTACTGTCACTCCTACCGGAACACTCAAACTCTAGTCCCCTATTACCTTTTCGGGCAACCCTCGAGTGCCTGCCAGTTCATCAAACACCTGGGGTTCTTCTACGCTGCCTACACCTCGACCCCAGTCAGCACTCCAGTCACTCTTTAGTATTGGGGCAGCCTTGGCAGCATGTCGGCATGGGTCCCAGACCACGTCATCAAGAGACTTAGCAGGTGAAACTCTGCCTACCTCGCCCGGTACGTCCCCACTCCTTAGGTGGAAACGGCACAAGCATTCAACAAACTTGCTCAAATAAATAAAGCCAAAACTAATAAAACTACACCCCTACCTGAATGTTTTTGCCCCCTTATTCTGGCATACCGACCAGCAGACCAGGGCACACTTTCATGTCCATTTCATATGGTAAGTCCACACTTCCAGGTCTATTTCCGATGGTAAGTTTTATGTTAACTACAAATGTTATCTATGTCCATATCGGACATAGGGCTCCACCCATAAGTAGGAAGGCCAGTATGGTGGCCTGAATTTATGGGAGGAGCCCGGGGGGTATTTAAGCAGCCCACTCATCTGTGGTGCTTGTTGGTTTCCTGTGCGCGATACCCACCCTCCCATCACCATTTCAAGGCATTCATTTCATTCATTCATTTCATTCATTTCTCTCTACAGAATAATCATTTCTTAAACTAGGGTATGCCCCCTTATTCTGGCATACCGACCAGCAGACCAAGGCACACTTTCAGGTCCATTTCATATGGTAAGTCCACACTTCCAGGTCTATTTCCGATGGTAAGTTTTATGTTAACTACAAATGCTATCTATGTCCATATCGGACATAGGGCTCCATCCATAAATATATATATGTAGGAGAGACTATATATATATATATATATATATATATATATATATATATATGTTATGCACTGCAGCTCACTGAATCACCTGCCTGCCAGAAGTATATTAGAAACAGTACACCAGGAACGGCTTGCAGTGGATATATATATATATATACCGTATTTATCGGCGTATAACACGCACTTTTTCACCCTGAAAATCGGGTGTGCGTGCTATACGCCGATGTATAAAAAAAAAGCATTGGTACATACTGTGTATATCGATCGAATGGCGAGCGGACGCGATCGGAGTAAGCCTGGGGGACCTGCGAGTCCCGGGACACATCTTAAGCATTGCAGAGCTCCGGCAGCCTTCCCCCACCGCAGCACACACAGAGGAAACTTTCTCTCTCACTAACTCTCGCGGCCATGAGGTCGCATCCATGGTAACCCCTCTGCACGGCTCGCGAGAGTTTAGCTCTGACTGGAATTACAACACGAGCAAGCAGGTACACATGGATTTTAAATGGCAGCGTGGGAAAAAAGTCTCCGGCGGGGGGGGAGGGGGGAAGAAGGTAGCGCAAAGACAGTATACACACTGCCTGACATGACACCCTTGTCCCAGCCCAGAAATACAGCCCTTACAATAAATGGAAAATGAAACGGAAATAATGTAAAAGGGAATTGTTAGTTAGCAATAATGGAGAATCTTTCAATGAAGGATAATCTGGAGAATCTGTCATTAATGAAGCGAGAATGTTAAAAATCTCAGTGCTGGTTCACACTTGTGCGCTCTGCGATACTGCATGTGATTTAGACTGCACTGTAGTCTAAATCACATGCGATGTCAGTGCGATGCGATTTCAGCCAAAACTGATAGTATGACTGATATCGCATCACAATCTGGCCAAACTCGCACAGGACCCTTTTTGTGGTCCGCACCAGAATCGGATCACACTCTTGCGATCCGATTCATGTCCGAACTGTCAGTTTGCAGTGCGATATGTGAGCTGAAATGGGGGTGTCATTAACTTTGTATTATCGCATATGGCAGTGTGAACTGTTGTGCAAGTCAGGTTCCATGCGAGAACCCGCAGTGGATTCGCAGGGTTCCCGCATCGCACAAGGGTGAATAAAGCCTTAATCAAATACCGGTATGAGGGAACCCTGCGAATCCACTGCAGGTTCCCGCATCATACCTGACTCGCACAGCAATTCACACTGCCATATGCGTTCTGCGGGCATGTCAATACATTGTTAATGACACCCCCATTTCAGCTCACATATCGCACTGCGAACTGACAGTTCAGACATGAATCGGATCGCATAGGTGTGAACACCCATGCGATCCAATTCTGGTGTGGACCAAAAAAAGGGTCCTGTGCGTGTTTGGTCTGAATGCATGCAAATTCAGCAATACTATCTGTATGACTGAAATTGCATAACTCGGACATTGCATGTGATCTGCAGTGTGGTTTGAATCGCATGCAATCTCGCAGAGCACAGTAATGTGAACCGGCACTAAGCATACCTTTCAAATACCAGTAGTTCAATTGACAGTGTACAGGGCAGGCAGCAGTCTGTGCACTGGTCTTAAAGGGAACCTGAGTGACAAGATGACTGCAAGGAGGGGGGCAAAGAATTACATTGCCTGACAGCAGGGAGGGGAGCTAAAAGATGCACACTCCCTGCTCCCCCATCCCTACAAAGCAGAGTGTGTGTCTATTTGCCCCCTCCCCATCAGGCACTGTGGGGATGTCCTGAACGTGTACCCTTTTAGGTACAAATGTTTTAAAGGCAGACAAAGTAACAGAGAGCCTGATGGTGTGTGTTTTTTCTTAGCCCCCCTCTGCAAAGTGACACACACTGCCTGACGGGGGGGAAGCAAAGAGATGAGGGGGCAGATGACACAGAGGGGCTGGGGTTTTTAGCCCCTACTAGTCCACTAGTGATCTTACACCAGTATGATAATAACACCATTATTACCATATTACCATACCATACTACACACAGCCATCCTGCAACACACAGATAGTACAACAGAGTACTGGTAAATTTACACACCCAATACTACCTTACTTTTTTTATTTAAATTTAGGTAAAAAGAATACCACGGACTCATCCAGACAATGCACTCTGCACTATCATAAGTGCCTCCTCAGTTAAACAACTGCATTCACTACTGTACTTACAGTATTTCACTACTACTGGTATCCAAAATTGCATCAAAACAAAAGCGTGGAGCATATACAGCTGCTTTCAAGTTAAAGGTTGTGGAATATGCCAAACAACATGGAAATAGGGCTGCAGCAAGGCATTTTGGAGAGCCACCAACAGAATGCACAATACGAGAGTGGCGAAAAATGGAAGAAAAGCTAAAGACATTAGCAAAAACAAAATGCAATTTTCGCAGCGGTACTGTTAAATGGCCAACATTAGAAGAAAAAGTGAAGGAATTTGTACTAAATCATAGAAAAGCTGGCATTGCTTTATCAACAAAAATGATCATCATTGAAGCAGTGAAAATCAGTAAACAGTTGCAAATACAGGATTTCAAAGGGACAACATCATGGTGCCAAAGATTTATGAGAGGCATGAGCTTCGGATGCGAACAAGAACCAGGATTGCTCAGCGTATGCCGGATGATTATGAAGAGAAGATAATACAGTTTCATCGCTTTATTATCAAACAAAGGAAAAGACACAATTTTTAAATTGGTCAAATCGGCAACATGGACGAAGTACCCCTCACTTTTGATGTTCCTTCAAATAAAACTGTGGAAGCAAAAGGTGCCAAGACCGTAACAATCAAAACTTCAGGTCATGAAAAAAATCGTTATAAGATGGGCGGAGCCTAGCGGAGCAGACATGCATTGTTAGAGCTCCACACCGCTGAGGAGAGAAGAGAAGGACAAAGCGGAGCCTGCAGGCTCAAAAGGTATCCATTTGAACCTTTTTGCCCCAGGGAACAAACTGTGAAAGTTTGGGCAGGAAATATGGTACTGGGAGGAAACCGTGGCAGAAATAAAAATCACCTCACAGAGAGCTCACAGGCACTCACTGCAGCTGAAGCAGCTCCAGTCACCTCACAAGATACAGCATCGGGGCGCTCTCACAGACAGAAAATGTCACAGCAAGATTCTCCATTTGAGACAGATACAGAACAAATCCTCTCACAAACTTCTCCACAAGCCTCCTCAGCACCCCCAGTAATATTATTACAATTTGAAAAGATGCTTCATAAGGCTTTAAAACAAACCTCAGACCAAATAACAAAAAGCCTAACCAAAGAAATAAGAGAGCTGGGAAACCGCACCGCAGCCTTAGAAATAAAAATGGATGAAATTGAAATTACAACCCAAGAAAATATAACAGAATTGGAACAATTAAAAGAAGAGAATTTAATACTTCAAACTAAGCTCGAAGATTACGAAAATAGAGCCAGACGTTCAAACTTGCGCATAAGGGGAATACCTGAAACTGTGACAGACCTGCAATCTACTATTACTGCTCTATTACAAGAACTAACGCCAGATATCCCTATTGAACGTTTAGAACTGGACAGAGTACACAGAGCCCTCACAGCCAAAAAGAAAGATGGACCCCCCACGTGATATAATCACAAAATTTCATTATTACAGAACAAAAGAACAAATACTAATTGCTGCAAGAGAAAAAAAGGAACTTAAATTTCAAGGACACAATTATCAAATTTTTGCTGACCTATCCTAACTTACTATTACTAAAAGACGATCCATGAAACCCCAACTAATGGAACTGCAATGCCACAACATTATGTATCAATGGGGCTTCCCCTTTTCAGTCAGATTTAAACACCAAGGCACAATTTACAGAAGCAGATCAGCAGATGAACTACAACAAACCCTTTTAAAATTAAATCTGACAGAACCCACAAGCAGCAACTCTCCCACACGCAGAAGAATGGCATCATCTTCACCTTCAGGCAGCACCCAGAAAATTCCAGAACAAAATGGGAATCATCATTCTCACAAAAGAGGCCGTTATGCCACATCATCCATGGACCAAGAAGATTCAATGGACTGACATCCTAATTCCTGATATCTCTTCATTTATTATACTAAGAGATGGTTCTCTATAAAAAACCTGTATTTATAACTGAATGTAACTGCATTCTGATAGTCACACACTGTGTGGGATCATGTTACATTCCAGTTATATTTCTTATTGCTTCTGATTCATATAGCCTTAGAATATATAAGTGAAATAAGGAAATTCTTGTTCAGTTATATATTATCAGGTAATAACAATAGATTTATTACTTTTTAGGACAAATATGTTCAATAATCCAGAAGTAATGGAAGCTTTTTCTTTTTTTTCTTAAAACAAATATATTATTACCTAACTAGTTCCTAGAATTATGTTTTTGTTTATTCTAATCTGAAGCAATACAACCTCAATTTTATGAGTTAACATATCTAAACAGTTACATATGAATAAAATATGTAATTGTTTACTCTAAAAGGGTTAAAATCCCAAAATAATTCAAACTATCTTCATCAATACCAAAGTTATTAACAGTACCTTTCTAACTGAATTATTTAGCCTAGGGCAAGACTAACCATATACAACCACCCTGGAATAAATAATTTCAATAAAAACTATATTCTGCACTCCAATTAATGAAACATCATTTTGATGTCTTTTGACATAGCACTTCTCTCCTGTAAGCGGAAGATCCGTGTACCCCCTTTAGCCCTCCTCATTCTCCCAACCATATTATGTGGGAGTGTGACAAAGGCACTTATTCCCCTGAGAGAGATATTTATTCTCTTTCATGGGTAAATTGTGATTACTTGCAAAAAATAATTTATACAATGTATCATCTAATCTCATATGTTTTTTGTTTACTCTTTACTCCAGAATTCACTGGTTTCTTTTCTATCTTTTCATCTCTTCAGTCCACACAGGTTGATCTGCGCAGTCAGCTCTGCATAACAAAAAGTAAGTCAAAACTATTTGATCTGTTGCCATGGCACCACTGAATATACTTTCCCTGAATGTTCAGGGAATAAATGTCCCTCAAAAAAGGACCAAAGCCTTCCGTACTTTCCATAACAAGAAGGCTCACATAGTATGCCTCCAAGAAACACACTTCACCAAAGATTCTACTCCAAAATATATTTCTCCTTTTTATCAACAAATTTACACGGGTTCTGCCTGTACCAAGCAAAGGGGAACTCTAATTGCATTTCACCGATCCACACCATTCACCTTATCATCAGAAATTAAAGACCCAGAAGGTAGATACCTGATACTCATGGGTTATATAATGGATACAGCAATGACAGTGATTTCCTACTACGCTCCTAACAAACAACCTACACCATTCCTCTCACATATATTACAAGTGATTAATACACACAAAATAGGAACAGTGATAATGTATGGGGATTCGAACCAGGTCCTCCTCCCATTTCTAGATAAATCACCTTTTACACCATCCAAAATAACCTCTAGATTACCTTTTTCTCAATTTCTTTCCAAATACAATCTGGTAGATTCGTGGAGAGAAAGTAACCCAATGAAAAAGAAATTCACTTATTTCTCGCACCCTCATCAAACCTTCACCGGAATAGATCATATTTTTCTAACAATAGGAATGTTACCAGAAATTATTGCATCAGATATAATTCCGATTCCGTGGTCTGACCATAATGCAGTATACACTACTATAGCCTCAGCCATACCAAAAGCGCATGACCCAACGTGGTACTTACCGGACATAATGCTCAAACACCCACTACATCAGATGGCCATTGAACAAGCTTTAAAGGAATACATATCAATTAATAATACAACAGACATCTCCCCAATAACACTGTGGGAAGCTCATAAGCCTGTCTTGCGTGGTACAATACAAAGACAAATGGCACTATTTAAACGGGAACGCAAAAATCTAGCAAAAAAACTAGAACTCAATTTTAATGCAGCCTACATATCATTCCAAGATAATCCATCTCAGAGTACAAAATCTCATCTGGAAAAATCTAGATTGGAATACGATCTATTTCTCACTGAGTCAGTTGATAAATCCCTCAAACGCTCCAAACACAATTTCTACCTGAATACAAACAAACCAGGTACGTATTTGGCTCGGGCATTAAATTCAACTAACAAATCTTTCAAACCAATACGTTTGAAATTATCAAAAAATGTTTATACTTGTAATCCAGTTAAAATAGTCCATAAATTTCACTCACATCTCGCAACTTTATACAAGACAAACAATGAATTTAATCCTACAGAGGCTGAATCCTTCTTCTCAAAAATAACCTTACCTGAGTTATCTCAGAATCAAAAAAGCAGTTTGGATGAGCCTATAACTATAGATGAAGTTGCTAACGCCATAAAAGACCTAAAACTTAACAAAAGACCAGGCCCAGACGGCTACTCGGCTTTATTCTATAAAACATTCTCAGAAATACTCTCTCCCATTCTCACTGAAACTTTTAACAAACTTCTAGATGGACATTCTTTTCGGCAAGAAACACTAATGGCAATTGTTTGTATGATCCCAAAACCCCTTTCTGATGATACTTAATGTGTGAATTATCGGCCTATCTCTCTGTTAAACCTTGATATTAAATTATTAGCAAAAATAATAGCAAAACGCCTCAATAGCATTATAGGAAAATTAATACATAGAGATCAAGTAGGCTTCATGCCAAATAGACAGGCAGGCGATAATATACGCAGGGCAGTGTTATTGGCACATATTGCTAAAAAACGGAAAATCCCTTTATGTTTTCTATCTCTCGATATTAAGAGGGCATTTGACACAGTATCCTGGCAATATATGCAATATTCATTACAAAAATGGGGTTTTGGACCCCACATTTTAACATGGATCAAAGCATTATATAATAAACCCAAAGCCTATATAAAATATGCTGGATACAAATCTGATGCCTTTAATATCGAAAGAGGTACCCGACAGGGTTGCCCATTATCTCCCTTATTATTTGCCCTTATACTCAAACCCATGGCCCAATACATCAGAACAAACCAAACTATAACTGGCATTGAAGTAGGAGGTATCACACACAAATTATGTATATTTACAGACGATATATTACTTTTTCTATCATCACCACAGGTCTCTGGTCCTAACTTAATACCAGCTCTTGATGGATTTGCAGCCCTATCCGGCCTTATGATTAATCCTAAGAAATGCCTAGTGCTTAATATTTCACTCACAAACATGGAATTGATCCCGGCTAGGGCTGCACTCCCATTCACACGGGCAGAAAAATCAATCCCATATCTTGGAATTCATTTAACAGCATCTCATTCTGACTTATTCTCAACCAATTATCCTCCTGTATTAAGACAGATCACAAATCTAATAAAACAATGGTCGCAACTTCCTTTATCCTGGATAGGGAAGATTAATGCAATCAAAATGACTATTCTACCCAAATTGCTTTATCTATTCAGAGTCCTCCCTATTCCAATTCCTTCCTATTTTTTGAGAATAGTACAAAAAAGAGCAACTTCGTTTATATGGGGCTCTACTAAACCACGTATACCTATACACACACTACATCTTCCCAAAAATAAAGGAGGCCTGGGATACCCTAATTTTACTAACTACTTCAGAGCAGCACATTTGGCCAGTCTGTCCAAATACCATGCAAAACAGGAAATCCCATTATGGGTATTTATAGAGGCTTCAGAAAATGACCCTCTATTAATATCAAACTTATTATGGCTTGATCCTAAAGACCGCTTTAAAATTCATAATCCCATAACTAAACACTTCTTATCTCTCTGGGATAAACTAAAAACCAAATATCAGTTACAATCTCCACACAATCCTCTCCTTTCTTTTATCAGAAATCAGGCCTTTTATCCGGCATGGATCTACTCAAATTCTTTTAAAGCTTGGACAACATCAGGCATTCAGACACTAAATGACTTCATAGCATCTAAATCATTCCTTTCATTCCCATCGCTTAGAGAAAAATATGATCTACCAAACTCTGAGATATTTAGATATCTCCAAATCAAAAATTTATATACACCATTCCTAAAGGGGGATACACCATTATCCCAATTATCCATTTTTTAATCAATCTGTACAAAAGATCCATTTGCTAAAGGTACAATTTCATCACTTTATTATCAATTATATGGAGTAGCAAATCTTAATAGACCCTCTTATGTTCAGAGGTGGGAGGAGGACCTGGGACGAACTTTAGAAGACACGGACTGGTCTAACATATGGCTCACATCTAAGTCATCTTCACCCAACATCTTAGCACTGGAGACAAATTATAAAGTCCTAACTCGCTGGTACCTTGTACCCACTAGAGTGGCAAAATATTCACCTAATACCTCAGCTCTTTGTTTTCGAGGATGCCCAGAAATAGGCACACATTTACACATATGGTGGACGTGCCCAGTAATCCAAACCTTCTGGAAGGAAGTCTTCGTGATTGCATCTAAAATATTTTAAAAAATAATACAACCAGATCCATATATAACTTTACTTAATCTAAAACCGGAATGGTTAACACTCTCTCAATTCAAACTTATGATCCAACTAATAATGGCTGCAAAACAAACAGTGGCCAAGGCATGGAAATCTCCTACATTGGTACTAGCAGAAACAATTCACAGAATGAATAATACAATGTCCCATGCTAAGATGGTAGCCATCGATCAAAATCAAATTCCAAAATTTGAAAAACTTTGGCATCCTTGGATAAAACAACAGTTCCTGTCAAACTTCAATGACTCTGTCCTGTTGCCATGGTAACAGATTAAATGACTTACAGAGACACTCATTCTAAGGCTTCAAAGAGAACTAAAAAGAATAATAAACTGACGAGCGGGACAACCTTGTGGACCATACCTCTACCTTTCTACCCTTTTTCTTCTTTCTCTTTCCTTTTCTCCACCTTACGATTAAAGCTCATTATCAGAATTTATTTGACCTATATACACTCTACCTGTAAACAATATGTATAGTAGGTATAAATCATTTAAATACCTACAAAAGTAACTAAGGAAATGATATATATCTTTAATTTAGGTTTACGTGAACCCAATGTTTAATATTTGAAATTTCATGATATTTACCTATATAAACCCTACTGTAAAACAATGAGCTTACTTTATAGATCCTTGTAAACTTACTTTATGTATCTTTATAATATTGTATACTCAATAAACTTCTTTTGACAAGGAAAAAAATCGTTATACCGTGGTCCTTGCCTGCACCGCAGATGGAAACAAGCTACCACCATTGGTCATTTTTAAAAGGAAAACTCTTCCAAAGGAGAAAATTCCAAGTGGCATAAATGTGCATGTTCATCCTAAAGGTTGGATGGATGAAGAAGGCATGAGGCTTTGGATTAGAAATGTGTGGGAGAAGCGCCCAGGTGCTTTGTTAAAGAAGCCATCCTTGTTAGTACTGGACTCATTTAGATCTCATCTTACAGAACCAACAAAGAAAGAATTGAAAATGTGCAAAACATTGGCCGTCATTCCAGGAGGACTTACATCACAACTACAGCCATTAGATGTTTCCATTAACAAGCCCTTCAAAGCTTTCATACGTGAAGAATGGAATAAATACATGTGTGATGAAAGCCAACACGAAGTTACCAATTCTGGGCGAATGAAAAGACCTGGCATTTCAAAAGTGTGTCAATGGATAAAGACTTCGTGGGGCGCAGTTAAAGAAGATATTGTTATCGAATCTTTTAAGAAATGTGGCATAAGCAATGCTTTGGATGGTAAAGAAGACGACCTGATTTATGAAGACAGTAGCAGTCAATGCAGCAGTGTTCAGTTCGATTTTGAAGATAGCAGTGAAGATGAAGAGTTTCTTGGTTTCCCAGACAGCAGCAATTTCTGATTTTAAACTTTTGTTAAAACATATACCATAAAATCCAAGTTGCTGAAGTATATTAGAAACAGTACACCAGGAATGGACTGCAGTCAGATCTAGCTGAACTGGATACAATATACAATATATATATATATAAATATATATACAAGCCAAATACACTGCAGCTAACTGAATCACCTGCCTGCTTATTCTAAATGAAATGACACTCTCTCTCCATCAATGCCAGCAACATACTACACAGGACCGATGTGCAGGCGGCCTTATATAGTGTGGGGTGTGGACTTAACCCCCTGAGCCATAATTGGCCAAAGGCACTCTGCCTTTGGCCAATTATGGCTCTCTTTGCTAATGGCGCTGTGATTGGCCAAAGCATGCGGGTCATAGTGCATGCTTGGTCAACCATCAGACAGCAATGCACTGCGATGTCGCAGTCCATTATGGGGCATGACGCGCCACTCGAATTTGGCGCGAACGCCCCATAATGTTGGTATTTCGATGAGTGATCGAACAGCCAATGTTTGAGTCGAACTCATGCTCGACCCGAACATAAAGCTCATCTCTATTCAGCAGTACATGGGTCCTATTATAGGATTGACTGTATACTATTAGAACATCAACTACTAGATCTCTTGAGGGATGTAACTATCAAATCTATCATTTTGTCCAATCATGCACCTGTAGTGACACCAAGGAACTATACCTGAAAACTGAATGATTCACTCATCCAGGATCCCTGGGCTATTTAAAGGATAGAATGTGAGCTAGAGAAATTCTTCTACATCAATGATACATCAGAGGTCTTTGCACCCATCTTGTGGGAATCACACAAGGCGTATATAAGGGGCATATTGATAAAAATAGGAAAGAAGTAGAAGAAATTTAAATCATATCCCCTTTCAAGTGTCTCTTCTCCAGAATTAGTTCAGTGCTCGCAAACCTTTCTTCATAACTAATATCCTTCAGACCCTTTAATAGCTTTGTTGCCCTTTTTTGTACTTGCCCCATTTTCAGTACATCCTTCCTAAGGACTGGTGCCCAGAACCAGTAGTGTATTTAGGTTTTGTGCTGCCCTAGGCCTGGCTAAACTCATGCACCCCCTAATTTAAATAAGACCCACCCTGACACTAGTTCTGAGGGCCTGGGGGGGGGGCAATGGATTCCCTTAATTTGCATAGATTTCCTCTCACTTCCTGTTTTGCTATGGGGCAGGAAGTGAAGGGAAATCTCTGCAATGGAACAGGGATGGTAAAAAATAAACTGACAGGGGCTATAACCCTCCCTTATTCTATCCAAATTTTAAAAAAAGGGTTGCCTATAGTAGTTCTACTTTAAGCACAAATTTCTGATAATTTTATGGAGAGGACTAAGAAGATATAACCATGCCAATGGTGAAGCAGAAAACATATAGCACAGTGAGGAAGGTTTGTGGTCCAGGATGATAGGACAGTCAAAATTAAAAGCGGCGCCCCCCACAGTTGCAGAATGCCGGCCCCCTGCATATCGGAAGCAGTGCGGCCCCTTTATGGGGCTGCAAGCCAGCAGGGACTCTTTCCGTGCTGCTCCCCCTACAAAGTGCTGCCCTAGGCCTTGGCCTTGTCAACCTAGGCCAGGACAGCATACTCCAGGTGCAGCCGGACAAGAATCTTGTAGAGTGGGAGAATTATCACTTCATCCCTGGAGTTAATCACCTTTTTAATGCATGCCAATATTCTGTTTGCTTTGTTAACAGCAGCTTAATATTGCATGCTAGGATGTCCTTTTCCATCCTAGATTCCCCCAGAGGTTCACCTGAGTGAGTAGATTGCATTCAAATTTTTGCCACCTAAATGCATTATTTTACATTTTTCTACATTAATCCTCATTTGCCATGTAGTTGCCCATCCCATTAATTTGTTCAGATCTTCTTGCAAGGTTTCCACATCCTGCATGGTTATGAAGGAGAAATATCAGTGGGGTAACAAACCTGGGAAGTGGCTAGTCAAAGTCTTGTGGGAAAATAAAAATGCATCCTTTTGTTTTAAAAATAAGGGATGAGAAAGGTGAAATGATGCATCCACCTTCGGAAATGGCCAAGGGTTTTCATACATGTTATAGTAAGCTATACAATGTGAGTCAGTCAGAAGACCTTGTGGGAGGATAAAAGAAAAACCTTGAAATACAACAGTACCTTCAGGGCCTAGACTTCCCGATTGTGCCAGAAAATGTTTTTAGAATATGGGATAGCCTGTGTAGGCACTATCATTGGGAGCACAATTCATCTTTGATTTCATTAATAGATACAAATTACTTCACACCCAGGAAAGAGGATTATTTATATTTTGTTAGATGGGCAAAAAAGGAGATAATACAGTTACAAGATGTGATGGTAGGGGACAGGATTTGTTCATTTTTTGAATTAAAGCAAAAATTAGGTAGTATGCCACTAGACAAATGGAGATATGCCCAAATAAAGCACTTTGTACAAACGTTGCCACAGCCATTACTCAGAAAAGATAAATTTAAGTCAATAGAAAAATTGTTCAGCTCCCCGTGTAGTGTCCAGCACAGCATTTCCAAAATATATAAGGTACCAGCGAAAGAAACAGAACCCGAGTTCCTGCCCTATTTGGGGAAATTAGAGCAGGATCTGGGGGTAAGTTTAAATGAGCACCAGAAGAGGAGAATACTAAAATTAGCATGTTTTTCTTCAAAGGATGCTAAGATGACAGAAATTAGCTTTAAACTCTTGGCTAGATGGTATGTGACCCCGCTGAAGGCGCAGAGCTTCAGGACGTATCTCCTGTATGTTGGAGGGGATGCGGCTCACTGGGAACCTTTGTGTACTTGTGGCTATCCAGGAAATAACCGGGGAGCATATGCAGGCCATACACCGAGGATGTCTATTTCATAATACTAATATTTTGGGAGGGGAAGGGGGGTAAAGGCTGTGGATGATATCTTTGCATAAGTCTGGCAATGTTTATGTTGATATCCTTTTCTTTTAAAATAACTAATAAAAACTATTGAATATTAAAAAAGAAAGCACAGAGGAGTGCCCATCAAAGAGGCTCCAAAAAATGAACAAACTGCAGTATCTCTTATAAAAATTCAAGTTTATTAATCACAAAATATGAAAAATATGAAAAAAGTTACCATACTTTCACCACACTAAGATATCTTATGCCGCGCACACACATCGGATTTTCCAACGGAAAATGTTCGATGGGAGCTTGTTGTCGGAAATTCTGACCGTGTCTAGGCTCCATTGGACATTTTCTGACGGAATTTCCAACAAACAAAATTTGAGATCTGGTTCTCAAATTTTCTGACAACAAAATCCGTTCTTGTAAATTTCGATCATGTGTACACAATTCCGACGCACAAAGTTCCACGCATGCTCTGAATCAATTACGAGATGAAAGTGCTCAGTCTGGTAAAACTAGTGCTCATAATGGAAATAACACATTCGTCACACTGCAATTTTTTAAATCTTTTAATGCAGCATATTTTCTTCTTTATAATGCTAGAATAAAGAAGTTATTTTGCTGCTGATATTCACACAGAGTTCTCACAAACTGATTTCTTTATTATTGCTCGTGATCTCCTGAATAATATTATTTATTTTTTTCGTCAAATCTCCATTATAAAGTTTTGCATTTATTTTTATAGTGTTTTTTTTAAGATTTCCTGTTTTTTTATTATTTTTTTTCTAGTGATTTCCATTTTTTTTTTTTGCGTTGTGTGTGTCAAGTTACCACAACACTATTATTATCTTGTATTTTTTAACCTCAAGGAGATTGGTTGGTGTCCCTGGTTAATTTGACATTGTATTTTGGAAATGTACCTGCCTACTCACAAACAAACTGTTCTTTTTGAAGTAAAACACATAGGCAAGTATTTGTGAATACAAAATAGACATGTATTATGGGTCATAACAAAATAAAGAGGAAGGCAACGCTGGAGAAACTGGTGAAATTGGCGAAGCCTCTTTACCCCAGGGCACACATCAAAACTATTTTACAGCCAAAATTGGTGGCCTGAGGAGTCCATATAATAGAGAGCACAATCTGGTTCAGGAGTCCAAGAGATCAGGAACAGCAGCAGATGACATATATGTCCCCAGGCTGTGGTCATACAACAGATACCAACAAAACCTGGGGAATGGCCAGGAAAAAATCCAAGCCTACTTACCACCAGCTCGCAGACAACCAATTAACCCGTCTAACAGTATGCATTAAAAACAGGGGTTTAGTCTGCATACATTTGCAAATGCATGCGTAAGCCACAGAGACTTGTCACGGCACTCTGATATCTGTGGTCCTAACACTAAAATATGAGTGTCCCCACAGTGGAGACACACTGGGCTCCTCCACATCTTCCTGCCTGGAAGGCCCAGGTTGGACATCGTAAGCCTCAGCTGAGATGGAAGGAAGCCTTGAAGGAAGAGTGGAGAGTGCTGGCCTGGGTTCACTCTGGTCTGACAGAAAATGCAGTTTGTCATAGTACCACAGCCTGGGTACATAAACGCCATCTGCTGCTCCTGATCTCATGGAATCCTGGACCTTCTTTTGCTCCCTAAGATAAGTACTCCTCATGCCACCACTTTTGGCCTTCAAATGGGGGATGTCTGCCATGGGGGTCATCAGCTTCACAAATTCAAGCAGTTTCTCCAGCGTTGCCTCCTCTTTCTAAGCTTATTTAAAAATGGGTGGTTCACCTGCCACAGACAGGGCTGAACATGTCAATAAATATTGGTATAAATTCCCTATCATTGAATAGATCCATTTTCTCTGCAAGACACAAAACAAGACAAACCCTAATGTCAGGCTAAACTCTTCTAATCTTGTCCCAATTAGGGATGAGCCAAACACCCCCCTGTTCGTTTCGCACTAGAACATGCGAACAGGCAAAAAATGTGTTCGAACACACGACCACCATTAAAGTCTATGGGACACGAACGTGAATAATCAAAAGTGCAAGTTTTAAAGGCTTATATGCAAGTTATTGTCATAAAAAGTTTGGGGACCTGGGTCCTGCCCCAGGGGACATGGATCAATGCAAAAAAAAGTTTTAAAAATGGCCATTTTTTCGGGAGCAGTGATTTTAATAATGCTTAAAGTGAAACAATAAAAGTGTAATATTCCTTTAAATTTCATACCTGGGGGTTGTCTATAGTATGCCTGTAAAGGGGCGCATGGTTCCCGTGTTTAGAACAGTCTGACAGCAAAATTACATTTCAAAGGAAAAAAAGTCATTTGAAACTACTCGCGGCTATTAATGAATTGCCGGTCCGACAATACACATAAAAGTTCATTGATAAAAACGGCATGGGAATTCCCCACAGGGGAACCCCGAACCAAAATTTTTTTAAAAAATGGCGTGGGGGGTCCCCCTAAATTCCATATCAGGCCCTTCAGGTCTGGTATGGATATTAAGGGGAACCCCGGCCAAAATGTAAAAAAAAAATGGCGTGGGGTCCCCCTCAAAATCTATACCAGATCCTTCAGGTCTGGTATGGATTTTAAGGGGAACCCTGCGCCAAAATGAAAAAAAAAATGTCATGGGGTCCCCCCAAAAATCCATACCAGACCATTATCCGAGCATGCAACCTGGCAGGCCGCAGGAAAAGAGGGGGGACGAGAGAGCGCCCCCCCTCCTGAACCGTACCAGGCCACATGCCTTCAACATCGGCAGGGTGCTTTGGGGTAGCCCCCCAAAGCACCTTGTCCCCATGTTGATGGGGACAAGGGCCTCATCCCCACAACCCTTGCCCGGTGGTTGTGGGGGTCTGCGGGTGGGGGGCTTTAACAAGGGGACCCCCAGATCCCAGCCCTCCCCCCTGTGTGAAATGGTAAGGGGGTACCCCTACCATTTCACAAAAAAGTGTCAAAAATGTTAAAAATGACAAGAGACAGTTTTTGACAATTCCTTTATTTAAATGCTTCTTCTTTCTTCTATCTTCTATCTTCCTTTCTTCTTCTGGTTCTTCCTTCCACACCGATCGTGTGTACACAGTTCCGACGTACAAAGTGCCACGCATGCTCAGAATAAATTAAGAGACGAAAGCTATTGGCTACTGCCCCGTTTATAGTCCCGACGTATGTGTTTTACGTCACCGTGTTTAGAACGATCAGATTTTCCGACAACTTTGCGTGACCGTGTGTATGCAAGACAAGTTTGAGCCAACATCCATCGGAAAAAATCCATGGATTTTTTTGTTGGAATGTCTGATCAATGTGTGTGTGTGTGCAGGGCATATGTGAAAAGAGTCCATATGTGATAGTGAAAAGACCATATCATGATAATAATTAGTCCATTAGAAATGGATGATGCTGGAGTGGTGATGCACTGCAGAATTTCCCAGACAGAGTGACAAGTGAGAAGATGCCTCCACCATATATAAACACTGCCGCTTACCAGAATTCGGTGGTCCCTTGATTATAGGGGACCACACAAGGCGGATAGCTGTAATCCCAGCCCGGGATTTCTCTAGCATAAACTGGTCACCTCAGCCTCAAAGAAAATGGTCCGCAGATGGATCGGTTCAGGTAAGTGATATGTTCCCCATAAAACAACAAGAGGGCTTCACATAGCATAAAATCCCTATAATTATTATATGTTAAATAAGACAAATGTTAAAAAAGACAAATCACATTCTCTCATAATTCACTAGCGGATGTGGTCATACCGTGACCACGTCCGCTAGCGACGAAACGACGTAGGGAAGAGGAACGATGCACTGACATCACCGCTACACGTCCAGTCCCAGAAGCTACGGGCTGTTTGGAAGCCAGCCAGCTTGTTTTTATGCCTAAATTGTCTAACTTTTTGTAAGAGTTCATTTGTCTTTTTTAACATGTAATAAATTTAAGGATTTTATGCTATGTGAAGCCCTCTTGTTATTTTATGGGGAACATACCACTTACCTGAACCGATCCAGCTGCGGACCGTTTTCTTTGAGGCTGAGGTGACCAGTTTATGCTAGAGAAATCCCGGGCTGGGGTTACAGCCATCCACCTTGTGTGGTCCCCTATAATCAAGGGACCACCGAATTCTGGTAAGCGGCAGTGTTTATATATGGTGGAGGCATCTTCTCACTTGTCACTCTCTCTGGGAAATTCTGCAGTGCATCACCACTCAAGAATCATCCATTTCTAATGGACTAATTATTATCATGATATGGTCTTCACTATCACATATGGACTCTTTTCACTTAGTCATGTGTTTTGGTATGCAATACATCACTTGATTTTTATATTTTTTATTTTTTTTTCATTATTAGTTTCATCTGGTATTTATTTAACCAGTTTATTACTTTGTAATGTCTACCTTTATATTACAGTATACTTGTTGTATTATGCAGGTTTTTTAATATCACTATTCAACCTAGTCATATATATATATTGTTCTTTGCACTGATTGGATCTGTTTATTTTTAGACCTACTGAGTGTGGTTTGTCGTCACACTATTTTGAGAGCACCCATCACATTCTCTCATAATTTACTATTTCTAGCACAACTTCCTATTTTTTATTTTTCTAGTTATGTTGTACAGTCTAAAATGGCAACTTTCAGGTTCGTGGGCACATTAATCATTCGTAGTACACAACGTTCGTTTGCCCACTAATACCATGTTTTTGGCAGATGCAGGTTAACTTAATTTGTTCTGGCCTATTTGTATTAAAAGAAGTTTATGACATTGTTGTCTAGATTGGTTTGTACTAGAATGAAATGTAAACTTGATTCAGTGTAAAGGAGAGGACACTCAGCAGCTCTTTACACATCTGGACGCAGGAGCACTAGTGTGGGACAACAGAACAAACTTTTTAGTGTGTCCCACGCAGGTGCTCCAGTGGATACTAGGGGTGTCTCTATGTGTGAAAATTGTACAAAAAAGGTAAGTATTCCAGCTTTAAAAAGGGAAACATATATGTCTTCAGCTTGGAACTCTGCCCAAAAACACAATTGTACATGACACTTCCAAGCAATGTTTCATATTCCTATTTCTGCCCCCAAATATCTGTGTGCTAAGTATACCTTTTTTTTATTCACATAGGGGAGAAAAGACTCGGGACATCTGAGGACACCAGGGACCCCCCCACCTCCTAAAGAAGGGGAAATACCACTGAAACAACCAGAAGATGTGGCGGAAGGAGAGGTTTATGAAGTGGGCAAAATAGTCATCACAACAGGTGAGTGTCTGAGACCACAGCTTCAGGTAATTGATGTATGCCTGCATATTTATAACACATGGTGTGTTTTTAAATTTTAGGTGATGTGGATGTTGCGGAAGAAGAAACTCACTTCACAAGTGCAAGTGCACACGTCCTCATCGGGGAGATCATGGTGTGCAATCGGGATTTACAGAAGATCAAGGAAGACATCAATGATGTGGAAAAAAGACTCAAAAACATCATTGATGTTTTAGCCAGAATCTAAAACACACCAAAATCCGTCAATTTGTTGATATTTTAAATATTTTGGTAACTTTTTGGAAGTATATTGAAAGCCAAATTTTGAAGATGCACACAGCGTGTCAACATGTGCTATGTGCCATCACGGGATATCAATGTACGCGTTTTGTGGGTGCAACCCCTTCCTCGCAACTCAAGTAGACGAGAGGAAGGGGTTGCACCCCCGAAACACGTCCATTGATCCCCCATGATGGGAGCTAGCACACGTTGACATTAGGCATTGGATCAGGAGGGAAATCCCCAGTTTGACTCTCAATTTGTGTGCATCTGGCTTTGGCTTTCACAGGGGTGACATCACCCCATCTGATGAAGGCGAGATCAACACAGTTTGGACATACTAATGTCTGATATTGCCTTTAATTTCTCAAAGTTAAACTTTGTAAGTTCCTGAGTTGTGTATTGTTTTATGCTTTTAAACATGCCTGTTTACCACAAAAAAAGGCTATTTTGTGCTGTCAAACGCAAAAATGTTATTCCAAAAATATGTTGGTTTGTTCAAAAACCCTTTTCTAACGTACATGTGAATGTGCACAGAGTAAAAAGTTTTAAAATCAACAATGTGTGGCTTCTTCTTTCAATGCTCAATAGCAGTTTTGGTACTAAGTTGGTGTTTACAGTGACAATGGGGTTATTTACTAAAAGCAAATCCACTTTGCACTACAAGTGCACTTTCATTGCAGTTTCAAGTGCAGTTTCAACTTTTCAAGTGCAGTTTCCACTTTGGAGTGCAAAGTGGATTTTCCTTTAGTAAATAACTCCCACAGTGCTTTTTAATTTGCCACAATCACGCCATTTTCGTAACTCCCAAAAATTCATTCATGGTGCTGAAAATGATGAATATTTTTTATCAGTGATGCATTACATACATTAACAACAAAAACAAGGTGTGTGTGTAGCAGACCCACAACATAATAGTTCACTGAAGAAGAGATTGTCACCTTATGTATAAAATAAATTAAGTTTGCACTGTTGAAGAAAATGGCAAAAAAAAGCACATTGTATAACCTAGGAGCTAAAAGAAACACAAGCAGTAAATCAAAGGAAATATTATTTCAGTTTCTCCCAAAAAAATGTATTTTAAAAATGTTTAGAGATTCTGTGGCATATCAATGGCCCCCCTACCCGCAAAGTACTCTAGATACTTTTGGCGAACTTCGCGGTCGCTTTGGGGGGCAAGCCAGGATGGCCAGCTTCAAGAGCCGTCAGGGTTGTTGTATATACGGTAATAAGCCGGCCTCAGTCCCAACTGAGGCCACATAGTTTGCTGCATTTTTGCGCAAAAAGTTATGTAAAATGCAGCAGGCAAGAATTATGTGATTGAGTTTATATTCCGCTATATTAAAAACTGTGAGAAATAGGCAGAACCAGCTGGCCATTATTCCAAACGTATTCTCCACCACTCTTCTGGCTCTGGCCAGCCGGTAATTAAAAACCCTCTGGTCTGGGGTTAGGGTCCTCATAGGGAATGGCTGCATAAGATGGTCCCCCAGCGCAAAAGCTTCATCCGTGACAAAATCAAACGGGAGTCCCGCCACATTGTCTTCCAGAGGTAGCAGGCCCAAGCTGCCATTCTGGAGCCATCTGTAAAACTCTGTCTGGGCGATGACTCCACCATCCGACATCTGGCCATTTTTCCCCATGTCCACATACAGGAACTCGTAAGTCGCCAACACCACCGCCAACAACACAATACTATTAAACCCCTTGTACTTATAATAATAGTATGACCCCGAGTTGGAGGGTGGGACAATGTGGACATGTTTCCCATCGATTGCCCCTCCGCAGTTGGGAAAGTCCCACTGCTGGGCAAAGTGGGATGCCATTCCTGTGGCATTGAAGGAAACTGTAGAGTCAAACAAGAATAAAAAAATTAGCACTTTTGCACATAACATAGCAAGCAGATTAGACACAAACATTCTTGGCCAACATCAGTATTAACATTTATTTGAAGGAGTATTTAAAGACAAAAATCTAAGGTCGACTTATCAGATTCCTTACCCCCTGTGATGGCCCATTGTAAAAAATTTAGGGGGGGTGTTTTGGACAGGTAACTCTCTCCTCTTCATTGAGAGCTGAATGCATAAATAATAAATAAATAATGTGTGTTACTTTGGCCAGCCCCTCCTTACTTACACTATTGGCAGCCCACGGGACAGGTAAGAAGTGTCATAATACAAAAATATGAATACACACTGTACAAACTGAAGCACATTTTTACATTCTGCAATTTACCTATCAAGATAATAGGAGAACAAAACTTTAAACAGTACCATTTGAAAGTATTCAGGCAGGCCCTTGCACTACTTGCTTTGGTGAATTCATCCATAAATCTGACCACAAAAGAGGTAGGTATAGTGTGTATGGGTTTGACAAAGTCAGCAGATAGAGGATCGGTATCGGTTGACTTAGTGGTTGGGGGGAGGGTTCCAGATGAGTTTGGGACCCTCAAAAAAACCTCTGGCACTTTGCATGAATTTAAAGACACAAATAACATTTAAACACATTATAGGGGGTGTTTAGGGTAAAGCACTACTATGGAGCTGACAAAATACATTGTTAAGTGACTAGGCTAGGTATGTATGGGCCCAGGATAGCATGCTGGGGAGGTTAGTGAAGGCAAATATGCATGAAGGACAAAAAAGAAGCATTAAAAGCTTCCTTCTGCAGGACCTGTATAATGGCAGAACAGGTCTCTGGAATAATGATCCCCAGAGCCTGGGGGAGATGCCTGTCGAGAATTTGATGTCCTGCAGACGTCTCCCTGTCGCCAAGTACCACAAGGTGGCGACTAGCCTCTGCTCAGGAGTGATGGCTTGCCGCATGCAGGTGTCCTGCCTGCTAATATAAGGGGATAGCCAACAAACGGTGAAAAACGGGGTCCGTCATCCATAGATAATTCCAAAAAATCTTCAGGATTATTTTCACGGATCTCCCGCAGCAAAGACATATGAGAGAATTGGTCACGTTGGAGCAACCAATTCTTTGTCCATGAACTCCTCCCCGCCCTGTTCATGGACTGGACTTTGGTCAAAGTAAGAACCCCAACACCAAGCCCCTGCACAGCACGAACTCTATGATGAGTACGTAACCGCAACATGGCTTCAAAACGGTCGTCTGGTCAAAAAGAACTAACAGAAAGCACTGAAAAACAGAAAGGCCTGAGAAGAGTGAGCTGAAAATCAGAAATGAGCGCACAAGAACGCACTGAAAATCAAATATGTACTATAAAATATGCACTGAAAAACAAATGCGAACTGACTACACACACTAAAAACCAGATACAAACTCACAAGCACAAACTGAAGAGCAGTAACGATCTGAAAAGCATGAGGCTGAAAAGCGCAAATTGTCTCTCACCAAACTTCTACAAACACGAGATTAGCAGAAGGAGCCCAAAGGGTGGTGCACTTGATATTGAACTTCCCTTTTCTAGTGCCGCCGTATGTGTTGTACGTCACCGTTGACGTTCTTGAAGTTCGGAATTTCCGACAAGATTTGTGTGACCGTGTGTATGCAAGACAAGTTTGAGCCAATATCCGTCGAAAAAAATCAATGGATTTTGTTGTCGGAATGTCCGATTGTGTGTACGCAGCATTAGTGTGGTGAAGGTATGGTGATTTTTTCATTTTTTTTTATATTTTGTGTTTAATAAACTTAAATTTTTCTAAGAGATACCACAGTTTATTCCTTTTTGGAGCCCCTTTGATGGACACTCCTTTGTGCTTTCATCCCCTTTTTCTTTCCATTTCCCATAAATGCCTGGAGACATGAGCAGATGCAACATTTTGTAGCCAGTAACTTGAAGGGTGGGAGGCCTGTAAATTCTTTTATTTGTATGCTTGTGGATCAAATGATCAACTTCTGGAAGTCTCATATCGAATACTCACAAAATTTTAAGTAAATGTTGTTCCCCTACTGACCTTTTTCATGGAATGGGAGAGTGGATGGAGTATTCTTTGTCTGAGCCCCAGAGAAATACCATCTTAAAATTGACACACACTTCCACCCGCTGCTCTAAATGACAAGAAACCAACTACAAATTACTAATGTTTATTTATTTATTTTTTAATAATCTTTATTTATTTTCTTTATGTTTACAAGTAAAAAAGGTAAATACATACATACATGCATCAATAATAGATAAAACAAGGACCTTTCTCTATGTTTTATTCCTTTATCCTCTTGTTTCTTTTGTCCCTCCCCACCCCCTACCCCCACCCCCTATCCTAATGTGTATTTTGGGCCTCCCTCGCTTTCAAAATTTATTTATTTCTACGGGGCTTTCCTTACTACTTACTACTTCCTTTTTGTACTTTACATAGGGTATGCCATCTTCTCCAACCATGGTCTCCACATTTCATTCAAATTCTTTGAGATTTCTTCTCTTTGTATAAACTTTTTTCTCCCTCCATATTGTTTCTGTAACTATACCAGCCCAGTCTCTTACTGATGGGGGCTTCGCTGCTTGCCATCTGTGTGCTATTAACTTTCTTGCCTGGAAGAGACATTTCAGCACTACCTTAGTTACTCCAGTAATCCATCTATTCCCTCCCCCAAACCCAAAATACAGAGTTTGGGGTCCATTTCCAGCCTGGTATTGTATATCATATTTATAGTTTCGAGGATCTCTGTCCAATATCAGAACAATTTCGGACACCTCCATATCATATGTAACAAGTCCCCCATACCCTGACATCTAGGGCACCTGGCATCTGCTCTCCACCCGAACCTAAACATTTTTTTAGGTGTATAATAAATGTACCAACATCAAAAGCGAGATCTTCTGTGTGGGTGAGACCGACACCAGATGGCCTCTCTCTAGTATCCTCTTCCATTGCTCATCCGATATTGTCCCTAGATCCTCCTCCCATTTTCCCCTAATTTTAAGTAATTCCAGTCTCCCAATACTTCCTTCACATATGTATGGATAGATTTCTGATATAAATCCCCCAGCCCTACTTGAATTAATTATTCTTTGGAACATAGTGGTATTACACCAAAGCGGGCCTTGTTTCTCAAACTGCACATTTAAAGCGTGTCTAATTTGTAGATATTTATAAAATGTATGTTTAGGTATATCATATTCCTCTCTCAGTTTTGTAAATGTTTTTAGCGTTCTTCCCTCATACAGCTGGGCCAGCGTATCTATTCCTTTCATTTCCCATTCTTTGATCTTTCCTATCATTTCCAGCTCCCGGAGATTCCTATTACCCCATAGAGGAGTATATTCTGTCACACCTCCTTGTCCCCTTAGTGACTTTACTGCTTTCCAAACTTTTATAGCTAGCCTTACTGTGGGGGTTCTATTAACAAAGGAATCAGCCTTCAATACTTCCACTACCGTCTTATGGGGTGCCCCTAGTATCATTAGTTCCTTATTTATTCCTCCTTCAGGATCTTTACTCCCTCTTAAGTGTTGCAGTTGGGCTGCCAGGAAATAATTCCGTGGATGTGGGACTGCCATTCCCCCCTCCCTTGTTGATAACTGTAGTGTTTGTAGACTTATCCTAGCCTGGCCTCCTTTTCAAAAAAAAAAAAAAAAAAAGGAAAAAAAAAAATACTAATGTGATGGCATAGCATCCCTAAGACATTAGCCTCAGATTACCCCTCTGCTTCAGATAGATGCTGGAGGGACTGCTGTGTTGCATTTGTTAAAATATGATTTTTTTTACTTAAGCAGACATAACATTACATGGGACAATGGTGGTTGCTCATAGATTTTTTTTGTCAGATTTTGGCTTGAGTAGATTTCTCAAACAAATGCTGTTGCATACAATGGGTACGTCGATACCATTGTTGTATTCAATTCACAGATTTTGAATAGGCTATTGTCTCTACAGTAAGCAGGTAAGAGGGGCTCTCAAACTGAAAGGATGACTGTTAGTCGGTTTGTAACCATTAACTTTTGTCAACAAATTTGTACAAATAAAAAGGATAAGTAGAGACTGGGAAGGGACACACATCATCATGCTTTAAGATCAGAAGCCACTCATGATACAAGAAACGTGCCTGGTCTCAAGGAGAATCGTTGCCAATGGAGATCACGAACATACAGTAACCAAAAGTTAAGTAACCTTTAAGTGTATTTGTACTTTTATAGACCATAGGCTGTTCATTTGCTAGGCATTTTCCTTGTTATAGATATCTGTCAGTCTTGTATTGTATTCCTAATATTGTAATAGTTTTGCATGTACAGCATCTTTGTATAGTAAAAGCACATGTACACACTGCAGAAGTCTCAGCTTCCTTGCTTATACCACAAATTAACCTTGCTAGATAGACGCAAGCAAAACAACTGCAGCCTACAAGATTCCCACCCCCTCATGTGGTGGGACTGTCCTAGAATCAGACCAGTTAAATCAGGAAGCTGACCTCCTCAATTACTGATTGGAATAAAAATGCTAACTCTATCACAGAAGCAGCAAAGTGTACACTTTTGCCAAGATAAATACATTTTATAAAATATAGGCAACTGGAAACAGTTTATGTCTACTCTAGAGCATCCCTAACCTTAAAGTGGATGTAAACCCAATGTCATCCTTTCTAAACTACTGCCATAGGGGTTATCTATAAGGATATACATGCCTCCTGCATGTATCTTTGCCTGTCAAATATCTCCCCCCTGTCTGTTATGACCAGAAAAACTGCATATTCTGTGGGTGAGTCTGTTGTCTGGAGCTCGGTGGGTGGAGTCGTGATGTCAGTAGGCTCCCCACCCACCTCTATACTCCCCTTGTCAATATGCATTTTTTCCTGTGTATTTCTTACACTGAACTTCTACTATGATCTCTAAAATCCAGTGAAAAGACAGGATTTTAACCACATGACTTCAGCATGCCAAATCATGCTGAGGTGTGGAACAGCCAATCCTTGCAGAGCTGCTGAAGAAAGGAGTGGGAGGGAATTAAAAAACAATGCATGTCTTAGGCTAGTGCACGAGATATGTAAATCACCTGTCACTGAAAGCAAGGGGGAGGATTTGACAAAGTTTTTCTCAGTTTGTCAAGATTTATCTCACTGAACAATAAAAGAGCATTGCTCAGAGCTAGATTAACTCTTTGTGGCAAGACTGGGCTCAAATGATAGGAAATCTTATATTCTACATTATGACATAAAAAAAAAAAAATTTCGGGTTTACATCCACTTTAAGGATAAAGAATCATTTGGTGCACCGCTTCACTCTGAACTAGGTGAATTATTTTACTGTATTTGTCACTAATCTCTATGTTCACCCCTCGTGTTACTACAAGGCTTGTCTACCTCACCCATTACTTTTAATCCAATCCCTCCTTTATCCATCCTCACTTCCATTCCCTCATTCTTATTATATTATTGCTAAGTCTGGTTCCAGTGGGGATAAATGGTAGCTGTCTGCGATAGACTTAATTAAACTCAAAATAAAAGGAATTTAGCTTTAAATTTGTTGGATGATAGATATTATATTATTAAGTGTTCTTGCATAGCAAGACCACTTACTGTTATCTCACATATATATTATTCTTATTATTATAGCCAAATTTACCACCCTAACTCCTCCCACAGTTTTTACACTACATAGACAAGTAATATACCGAAACGTGCGGATTGTTCCCAAATGGTGTGCTATTACTTTGTGGAACGTTTCGCCAAATGGTTCACAAAATATCGTCATTTTTGCGGCGAAATTGGTCTCATAGGAATGAATGGGGAAACTAGAGTGGGAGATGACAAAAGCTGAAAAATCAGAACATGATTTCTAAACTGCCGCCACTCCCTCATTTTCAAGCCCACCTACACAAATCTTATATCAAAACGTTCAGCTATCCCTGCTGCCACTAAACATGTCCACGGCTAAGCCATAGTCCTGATAGTTTTCACAATATGACCATTTGTTTGTAACTCACGCCGTCCATTGACATTCATTGAAACTACACTCTAGCCCCCTCCAAATTTGAAGGGCAATTTCTAAACTGCGACCGTGCCTTCATTTTTAATATTTCACAGACATACTATACATCAAAATCTAGGTCTGGGTCTTGTGATTCTCACAATATAAAGATCTTCGCTGTAGGATGTATAGTTTTTAAAATACGACCATTTGTTTAGAGGTCATTTCAGGAAATTTTAGCCATTAATCAGAGTGTACTGTTAGTGTTTGTTTTGTTGCCATGGTTACCAAAGCTTCTGTTATACACAGGGGGGGAAGGTGGCTGGAGCATCTCAGCTGATTACAGAGCCCGGGGGAGGGGACAGACACACCATGTACTGATTTATAATAGAGGAATATGATGGGGCAGTTTTGATGGGGTAATTCTGATGGGGCAGTTTTGATGAAGTAGTATTTGGGAAGCATAAACAGGGCATGAGCGTTGCTAGGAAACAGTGGTTGTAAACACAAGATGCTGAGACACCCCAAATGCATGTGACTTCATCTGCTAGACTTGATAATGCTTGTAGACTCCTCCCACAGTTTTCACACTACAGAGACAAGTAATATACCGAAACGAGCGGATTGTTCCCGATTGGTGTGTTATTACTTTGTGGAACGTTTCGCCGAATGGTCCACGAAATATCGTCGTTTTTGCGGCGAAATTGGTCCCATAGGAATGAATGGCAAAATGTTCAAAAGGAAATGTTGCTAGGAAACAGTGGTTGTAAACACAAGATGCTGAGACACCCCAAATGCATGTGACTTCATCTGCTAGACTTGATAATGCTTGTAGACTCCTCCCACATTTTCCACACTACAGAGACAAGTAATATACCGAAACGTGCGGATTTTTCCCGATTGGTGTGCTATTACTTTGTGGAACGTTTCGCCGAATGGTCCACGAAATATCGTCGTTTTTGCGGCAAAATTGGTCCCATAGGAATGAATGGCGAAATGTTCAAAACTAGAGTGGGAGGTGACAAAAGCTGACAACCCCATGATCAGCCAAAACATTATGACCACCCCATGATCAGCCAAAACATTATGACCGCCCCATGTAAAAAAAAAAATATTTTTGAAAAAAATAAAAATTAATTTTTGAAAAAAAAAATATTTTTGAAAAAAAAATATTTTTGAAAAAAAAATATATTTTTGAAAAAAAAATTACTTTTGAAAAAAAAAAATTAAAAAAAAAATCATTTTTGAAAAAAACAAAATTCATTTTTGAAAAAAAAAATTTCATTTTTGAAAAAAAAAATCATTTAAAAAAATCATTTTTGAAAAAACAAAAAAAAAAATCATTTTTGAAAAAACAAAAAAACAAAATCATTTTTGAAAAAAAAAAATCACAAAGCTCTGAGGGGAATTATAGCTCCTCTCACACAGCTCTAAGGACAATTATAGCATTATAGCTCCTCCCACACAGCTTGGAGGGAAGTTATAGCTCCTCCAATACAGCTTTGAGGGGAATTATAGCTCCTCCCACACAGCTCAAAGGGGAATTATAGCATTATAGCTTAGCATTATAGCTCCTCCCACACAACTCTGAGGGGAATTATAGTTTCTCCCACACCGCTGTGAGGGGAATTATAGCTCCTCCTACACAGCTCTGAGGGGAATTACAGCTTAGCATTATAGCTCCTCCCACACAGCTGAGGAGAATTAGAGCTCCTCCCACACAACTCTGAGAGGAATTATAGTTTCTTCCACACCGCTGTGAGGGGAATTATAGCTCCTTTTAAACAGCTCTGAGGGGAATTATAGCTTCTCCCACACAGCTCTGAGGGGAAATATAGCTTCTCCCACACAGCTCTAAGGGGAATTATAGCTCCTCCCACACAACACTAAGGGGAATTGTATCTCCTCCCACACAGCTCTGAGGGGAATTATAGCATTATTGCTCCTCCCACACAGCTCAGAGGGGAGTTATAGCTCCTCCCACACAGCTCTGAGGCGAATTATAGCTCCTCCTCCAACACAACTCTGAGGGGAATTATAGCTCTTCGAACAAAGCTCTGAGGAGAATTATAGCTCCTTCCACAAATATCATCATGCCATCTAAAGGAAAGAGATCTAAAGCTGCAAAGATACGCTGGACTAAACTGGATCCGGAGCCCCACAGCAGCATAGTGGATATGGAGGTTTGTGACAGTGAATGTGCCCAGGAGGTACATAGTGAACCTGTGGTGTCATTTTCATGTTCAACTCAGTGTCAAGTTCAAGAGCACAGTGACAGTGTGATGGGCACTTCTGAAAACCATGGCATGCAAGAACCATGTGTACCAAGTGAGATTTCTGTGCAGGCATCATTTCATCAGGGTCATCATGGCTATGGAAGGTTAAGGAACAAACAGTGTACATGCATGGCTCTGACATTTTTGGCATACCACAGTGAGCTTGATGATGTGAGAAAGGGTGATCTTGATCAAATACTGAAGAAGGGCAACAGCTTGTATGGCTCAACAATAAAACAGCTAAAACAAAGAAATGTCTATCAGCATCAACACTTGACAATGGAAGAAGTGCCCCTCAGAGTCAACACTGACAAATATGAGTATAACGTTGTTAAATCTCCAGTGTTATCGGGATGTATGAGAGACACGGTAGACGGTGACAACCAAGGTTGGTTTGTTGACCTCTCCACAAGACTTCAGTGCCTCAATGCAGATGTTACGCATGCACTTTTTATAGTAGTGCCATATTGCATTGCATTGTTCAGAGACAAGTCTGGGAGATATGGACTGTTTGATTCTCATAGTCGAAATAAGGATGGACTTCCTGCCACTGGAAAAGGAAAAGCTGTTATGATCACTTTTACACATTTGAGTGATATGGGGGCAAGGATTTATAAGTTGTATGAATTGCTCCTTACAGACACCAGAGGCCCTATTGATGGACTGCAGTATGACTTCATGCCAGTCTCATTTCATCGTGCAAGACGTCTGTCAGATGGTTTGCTGTCCCCACTGGTGCAATCTGACAAACCACATAATGCAAAGCATGTGGAGAACAAAGTGACACAGATGACCAAAGATGTAACACACACTGGATTCCCAGCCAGCAAGCATTCTCCACGGTCAGTTGATGGGAAATCCTCACAGGGCATATGGAAGGACAGTAAGGCATTGTCCAAATTAAATGCACAGAGACGACAAAAACTGAAGACAAGACACAGAAATGAAAGAAGGCGTGATTTCAAGGCTACAAAGATGTCTGTCACCAATAAGAAAAGGACATACATCACCAGCCGATACAGAGCAGATGCTGATTTTAAGTTGAAGCAGAAGCAATATATCATTCGCAAATATGCAACAGATGCCAATTTCAACTTGAAGCAGAAGCAATACATCACCAGAAAATATGCGACAAATGCAGATTTCAACTTGAAACAGAAGCAGTACACCACCAGAAAATATGCGACAAATGCAGATTACAACTTGAAGAAGAAGCAATACATCACCAGAAAATATGCCACAAATGTCGATTTCAAGTTGAAGCAGAAGCAATACATCACCAGAAAATATCATAATGATCCTGCTTTCAGAAAACGTCACTTGCAACATTGCATGAGTTACATGAAAATGAAGCGTCAAACTCAAGCAGATTTTCGCATAACCCATAAGATGCAATGTGCCTTCAAAATAAGAATGAAATACAGACGATGGACTCGTGTCATGCGGGAATGCAGTCAACCAGTGGACAACAGCCTAATGCAGACAGCTATATCCACTTTCCATGAATGCATTAAAGCTGGGCCAACATTTGTGTGCACGATGTGTCATCGCACCCTTTTCCCTAACCAAGTGAAACATTGCATTCACAGCAATTACAAGAAGAATCTACACATTGTTGCTGCCTGTTTGACAGGGAAATATGTCCATGTGTGCAACAATCACTGTCAAGGACCTGAACAATGCACCGTACCAGATGAAAGGACCAAAGAATGGATTTGTCACAACTGTGATTTACATTTAAAAGCAGGACACAAATCATCCATCGCTGTAGCTAACAACATGGAGCTGGCGCCCATTCCCCCAGAGCTCTGCGATTTGAATGTGCTGGAAAGACAACTTTTGGCCAAAATACTGCCATTTGCCAAGATCATCACACTTCCCAAAGGTCGACAGGCAGCTATACATGGCGCTGTAGTGTGTGTGCCATCCGAGGTGGAAACCACGGTCAATACTCTACCAACATCGCACAGCAAATCCCAGTTACACAGAGTCAAGCTGAAAAGACGTCTGACTTACAAAGGCCACCAGCTGTTTCATTATGTCAACATGGGAAATGTAGTAGCAGGTCTGTCAAAACTCATTGACACACACCCCGACTACAGTGACATTTCAATTAGAGTGGATGAGACAATCGCTCATGATGATGATAATGATGATGGGATGGAACTCGACAGTTGTGACGAAACTGAAATGATGGAGATACTTGAACGCATCGAAAATTGTGATCCATCAGAGGTACAGTCTGCATGTTTACCGGCTGCTTCTGAGCAACAGGAAGGCCATGACCAACAACCTCCCAATGCAGAGGATGAGAAGGATACACTAAGACCTGGAATTGGCCTAGACAGTTGTTTGCAGCCATCTGACCTTGGAGAGGAAGCACTGACACACGGTGATGGAATATTCAGCATTGCACCTGCACAAGGAAACACACCTGTCAGCTTCTTTAAAGTTCCTAGGCTTGAGGCAATGGCTTTCCCTGTTCAGTTCCCTACTGGACAGAATACATTGGACCAGGCAAGACAAGTCAAACTGTCCCCGAGCATGTATTTCAATGCAAGGCTTTTTTGTGTTGATACTCGTTTTGCAAGAGACACAAGCTACCTCTTCTTTGTGCAGTTTGTCACAGAAACACACATGGCCAAAAGCAGCATGTCCATCCAGTTAAGGAAAGGAAAACCCAATACCAGGGATGGACGGAAAATATCCAACAAGCTGCTACAGGACAAGTGTGAGGTTGAGAGGTTGGTGCGAAACCGAGATGCCACAAGGTTCATGTAACCACTGAGAGGGAGTCCAGCTTACTGGGATAAAAATCTGAAGAATTTGCTAGCCATGGTCAGACAATTGGGTAAGCCAACATTTTTTCTTACCTTCTCTGCTGCAGAATTCAGATGGCCAGAGGTAATAACGGCAATAAAGGCACAACAAGGTCAAAAGGTGGATTTTGCGGGGCTAGACTGGGCTGAAAAGTGTGACATTCTTCGAGGCAACCCAGTGACCACCATGCGCATGTTTGACAAACGGGTTGATGCTCTGATGCGAGAGCTGCTGTTGGGTCCTGCACAGCCAATTGGTGAAGTTATCGATTACTTTTACCGGGTTGAATTTCAGGCGAGAGGGAGCCCTCATATACATTGTCTCTGTTGGGTAGCAGGAGCTCCTATATTTGGACAAGACAGTGATGACAAGGTGTGTGCCTTTATAGATCATAACATCTCATGCCAGCTGCCTGATGAAGCCAAACAGGCCTTACTTCACAGATTTGTAACAGAACTTCAAATGCACAGCAGATCTCATTCAAAATCATGCAAGAAAGGTAACAGAGTATGCAGATTTGGATTTCCAAAGCCACCTATTAGAAAAACGAGGATAACTTACCCGATGCCAGAAGAACAAGGAGATTGTGCAATGAAACCACAAGCAGCCAAAAACAAACTGAAACCAGTCTGGGATTTGCTTAATAACCCAAAAGTGCAGCTTGAAGACATGTCACAGCTACTGGCACAGTGTGATATGACTTTGAATCAGTACAACTCCTACATTCAGGCATTGACCTCCTCAAGCGTGATTCTAATGAAGCGTGATGTCAAGGACTGCTGGGTGAACAACTATAATCCACATTTGCTGACGGCCTGGAACGCCAACATGGACATCCAGTACATTCTTGATGAGTATGGTTGCATCATGTACATGTTGTCCTACATATCCAAGCCAGAACGGGAGCTGAGTGACTATCTCAAAACAATAGTCAAAGAAATGAGCCCAGAAACAGCGACAGAACGAGAAGAAATGAAAGAGGTTCTTCAGGCTTATTCAAAACACAGAGAGGTCAGCGCCCAGGAGTCTGTGGCCCATACGTGCAGCCTGAAAATGAAGTCTTGCTCACGTGAGGTTGTTTTTCTGCCAACTGGTGACAACGCACTGAAAATGAGTCTCCCGCTCAGTGCATTGCAGAACAAACCAGCCGATTCTCTTAATGTGTGGATGACGAGTTTTGTCGACAAATACAGAGCCAGACCTGAAACACCAGAGTTTGAGTCCATGTGTCTGGCAGACTTTGCATCCCATTACAGGGTTGTCTATGGCAAGCAGAAGGAAGATGGCAAGCAAAAGGAAGACAGCAAGCGTGTCAGCCTATTGAATGAAATGGGAATGATTCAAAAACGCACGAGAGGGAAGCCTGCAATCATCAGGTACGCACGCTTCTCAGAGAAGAAGGACCCTGAGAACTACTACGGCAGACTGCTTAAACTGTACCTCCCCCACCGTTCAGAGTCATCACTGAAAACTGTAAGGTTCCCAACACACCAGGATTTTTACAAAGGCGCCTGTGTGAGCTTACCAGGAGAAGAAGCAATCCAAGCAGTGTCTGCAATTGTTACCAGCAACCAAAAGAAGTTCGAACAACACAACAAAATTGTGGAACAAGTCTTGGATGACTTTGTAAAAAACGGACCTGTTGAAGATGCTTGGAACACCTTTGCCCCAGAAGCTGAGTTGGATAGGTTGGAATGTGTAGAGGAACGCAAAGAAGGGGAGCTACTTCATGAGAATGAACAAGATGATGTTCCGGAGTATACACGTCACAAACAAACAGGTGGAATTGCGCTTACTGTGAAAGCCCCACAAATGTGCCCTGATTTCCTTCGGAAAATGTACAGAAACCTTAACCGGACACAAGCTCAGACATTCTACTCAGTTTGTGACTGGTGCACTAACCGTGTGCGTGGCCTAAATCCTGACCCATTCTATTACTTTGTCACTGGTGGTGCAGGGACAGGCAAATCACACCTGATAAAGTGCATCTATGCTGAGGCGACAAAGATACTCTGTAAACTTACCAGACTACGTGAGGAAGCAGACATATCCATGCCCAGCGTTTTACTAACTGCATTTACAGGAACAGCAGCTTTCAACATTTCAGGCAACACATTGCATTCTCTGCTGAAGTTGCCAAGAAGCTTGAAGCCACCCTACCAAGGACTTGGAAATCTAATAGATGAAGTGAGGGCACAGCTGTCAAATGCGGAGATCATTGTTATTGACGAGGTGTCAATGATTTCAAAGCCCCTGTTTGCCTACATCAACTGGAGATTACAGCAAATCAAAGGCAGTAAGAAACCTTTTGGTGGTATGTCAGTACTAGCAGTAGGAGACTTTTACCAGGTCCCCCCGCTGGGAAAAAGTAAGCCACTCTGCGTGTTTGAGGAAAATACCAATGACGTCTGGAAAGACAACTTTCAGATGATCACGCTGACAGAGATCATGCGACAGAAGGAAGACATTTCATTTGCTGAGCTTTTGAATAGAATCAGAGTCAAGCAGAAGACTGGCACCTTAAGCAATGATGACAAAGCTCTGCTTGCTCAGGCTTTTACAGATCCCACCCACTGCCCTAATGACGTGCTACACATATTTGCCACCAACAAAGAGGTTCACAAACATAATGCTGCAACTGTGTCTGTTCTCCATTCAAACGTCACCAACATAGATGCCGACGATTACAGAAAAGACCCTAAGACAGGAGTGATGCTGAGGCAACACCAACCTTTCAAAGGACACAAAGACAATCTGATTGACACACTGCAAGCAGCTGAAGGTGCCCGTATCATGATCACAAGAAACATTGATGTAGAAGACGGGCTTGTTAACGGGACATTTGGCAAGATTGCAAGAATAATCATCCAGACTGAGAATGGTGCTACTACGGTAAACAAGCTTGGGCTTGTGCTGGACAATCCAAATGCAGGACAGAGATACCGTAACAAGTCGTCTTGTGATGCTGACAACTTGGTGTACATAGAAAGGGTAGAGGAAAACCTGAGACAGAAAGGAGTTGTTCGCAGGCAGTTCCCCCTGAAGTTGGCTTTTGGATGTACGATTCATAAGTGTCAGGGGATGTCGATACAGTCGGCAGTGGTCTCATTGAAACGGGTCTTCCTATGTTGCTCTGAGTTGCTCTGAGTAGAACGACTACACTACAAGGACTGTACATAACCGACTTTGATGAGAAGAAGATCTTTGCTGATCCTGAAATCACAGCTTCCCTGGATTCAATGAAGAATGCATCACTGGAAAGTGTTATGCCCCTCTTAAAGTTTCTACAGACAACAGACAAACAGCAAACATTAACAATTATCCATCACAACACGGAAGGATTACCAGCTCACATTGAAGATATCAAATCTCACCATGAGTTGACACTTGGAGATGTTTTATGTTTCACTGAAACTCATCTCTCAGGCTCTTCTGTTGCTGAAAGTCTCCAGCTGGAGGGCTACAACCTGTTCAAACGCAACAGACACCTCTCGTACACAAACCTTCCTGACATTGCAAGTAAAAGTGGCGGAGGTGTCGCCTTGTATGTCAGAAACCATTTCAAGGCCTATGAAAAGCAGTATCATCACAATGTGACTGACTTGGAGTTCTTGGTTGTCAAACTGGAGTCCCCTGTACAAGCTTTGATCGCTGTCGTTTACAGGCCACCGGATTACAGTATTGGCCAATTCCTTACTAACCTGCTGGGCCTCTTGGAATCTTTGGAAATAATGGATTGCCAACCTATAATACTCTGTGGAGATTTCAATGAAGATTTTCTGTGCAGAGAAAAGAAGCCAATATCTGACCTTCTTCACTCAAGAGGATACACTCAACTGGTCTGGGCAGCCACCACAGAAAAAAACACACTGTTGGATCACATTTACATCTCCAGGGTGCAGCAGTGTCTCCAGTCAGGAGTACTGCACAGTTATTACAGCTACCATTATCCTGTGTATTGTGTTTTGAGCAGTGGTTGTGAACACGCTTAGAGCCTGCATAAACAGGGCATGAGTGTTGCCAGGAAACAGTGGTTGTGAGACAGTGGTCATCAAACAGATAAAGTGGCAATGAGGGTCAGTTTACGTGGCCATAGTTATGTGGGACCATTTACAATTAGCTAAACATCATTCTCTATATTTCATGTTCGGTGTACTTGTTAGACACTGAACTCACTTACTCCCCCCCATCCATCACAGACATCTGTCCTCATCATATAGTAAGAGGAATACCGCGCTGTAGTGCACCCAAAAAGGGTACCTGTTCGTGAAATATTGTGAATGACCAAATAGGGGATAACCAAAATAGTGATGAAAATAACTTAGTGAAAAAAAATTAAAAAAAACTACATAATAACAAAAGCAGCCACTCTATGTGAGATACACACACTAATACAACAATATAACAAATATAGCAGCGCTGTAAATAGGAGTAAATACTAGTACCAGTGTTGAATAGGACTAATTGGTTAGAACCCAAATTAAATAACTAACACAGTTCTTGAAACCTAAATCAATAAGTGTTCACTGGACAGTCCTAACACAGTGAATAA
This sequence comes from Aquarana catesbeiana, assembly GCF_042186555.1. Classification (NCBI taxonomy): domain Eukaryota; kingdom Metazoa; phylum Chordata; class Amphibia; order Anura; family Ranidae; genus Aquarana; species Aquarana catesbeiana. Next base: position 292,853,014 of record NC_133328.1, read on the forward strand.
AGTCCAAATAAATGTTGTGAAAATACATAGGCTCAGACCCCATTTTTTTAAAGCAGGAAATGTAAAATAGAAAAAATTCCTCCACCGCACCACGGTGGTAGCTGAAAATAAAATGCGCGCTTACCAAACGGCAAGCACAAGGGGGCTTGCGACCTTAACCCGGTCAGGGCCTTTCATTGGATAGGCTTCTAGGAAACGACATGCCACTTCATACAGCCAAAGGGTGATGATACCACTAGTCCACCAAGTCACAGGAAATCACTCTTATCATGGAGATTAATAAAAGACTCCTAGCTGGGGGGTTGTTCTCATTTAGGGGTACCCCGGGAAAAGAGAGGGAAACAACATAGCGTAATCCTGGTTTTGAGGTTTATTAAAAGAATTAAAATAACACTTACAGTGTAGCAGATTCAAATAAGCATAAGAAGCCGGCTGGCTAAAACGATCACCCGTCCTACAGACGGTAGATGCAGCACGTCAGCTCGCCCTATCACACTGTCCTCATCACACTCACCCTCTCCTTCCTGTGCTATAGCCTGCTTGCTGATTAGTAAGACAAAGAAACAGCAAGGAGCAAAACTGCAGAGAAACTGAAAATTTGTAAGGGTTTAAAGTATATGCTTTAATGAATTGCCTTGTATCCAAAAAGTTCAAAAAGTTGACTGTTCAAAATGTTAATGTTAATGTTAATGTATAACGGAAATATACCGCCAGTTCGCTTGTGATGCAATATATTGAAATTATATGTACACTGTGTAAACTGTTTTTGACACACTTGATTTTGGGACGCGAGTCCGTCAGGTGCTATGCTTTGGCTGGGGCGGAATAAATCCTGGTAACCCTTAAGTCTGTGTCCGACAAAGTAATTTACCGATATTTCTACCTTCTACATCATTAGCACTTGTGCACTTTTTAAATTTGATCAATCAATTGGTTAGTGTAATGTTTACTATCTTTACTCACTACAAACACTCCACACAGTTACTCTGCCCATCTGCCCAGTTCAACCTTTCCACAGTTACTCCAACCACACAACAGTTACTCCAGGCACTCCCCCCAGTTACTCCGCTCACTCCAGATGTAGAGGCAAGAACACTTTTCACAATTTCCCCAGAAATTGTACCTTTTCTAGTTGCATTTGATATTTATAGACAGGTGACTCACCACTTTGTGAAGCAAAATTGCTTCATTATTGTTATTTTGTCTACCCACCTGGCATGTAGACATGAAAAACAAAAAATAAAAGATAGTACAAAAATATTAGTTATTAATATCTAATGCCGAATTAATTTTAGACCAGTGTAAGGCAGGCCATAGATGATGCAATTTTCTTTCCTGCAACCACGGGTTGCAGGTGTTTCATCAGATTAGGCAACCTGTCAGATTTTGTAGCAGAAGTGACATTCCATTGTGGCCATTTTGGTACACCCCGCACTCATCCACAGTAAGGATACAGCGAGAAGGCGGCAAGCAGACATCTTGTTACACCCACCAGAGTCTTGTATTGCACACTTATTTTTAACTGGTTCCCGACTGGCTCGCGTACATATACTGAGGCACAATGGCACCATTGAGTGGAACCCCGTACGAGGACTTGATGCTCGTGGCTGGTGGTGGCTATCACCGCCGTCCACTTGCGATCACGTGCACGAGTGCCAGTACGGGGATTTGTGTGTGTAATCACACAAATCCCTGTGCTGTGAGAAGAGAGGAGACATGTTGTTTGTTCCTAGTAAGTAGGAACAGCGAAATGTCTCCTCTCCTATTCAGTCCTATCCCCATACAGTTAGAACACGCTGAGGGAACACACATTTAACCCCTTGATCGCTCCCTAGTGTTAACCCCTTCCCTATCAGTGTCATTTACACAGTAATCAGTGCATTTTTATAGCACTGATCACTGCATAAATGTCAATGGTCCCAAAAACGTGTAAAAAATGTCCGATCTGTCCGCCGCAATACCGCTAATAATTGCAGATCACCACCATTACTAATAAAAAAAATAATAAAAATGCCATAAATCTTTCCCATAGTTTGTAAACGCTATAACTTTTTCGCAAACCAATCAATATATGCTTATTGCGATTTTTTTTCTTACCAAAAAATATGTAGAAGAATATATATTGGCCTAAACTGATGAAGAAATTTGTTTTTTAAAAACATTTTTGGGGATTTTTATTATAGCAAAAAGTAAAAACGTGTTTTTTTTTTCAAAATTGTCGCTCTTTTTTTGTGTATAGCACAAAAAATCAAAACCACAGAGGTGATCAAATAGCATCAAAAGAAAGCTCATTTGGGTACAGTATTGCATGACTGCGCAATTACCAGTTAAAGCGATGCAGTGCCAAATTGTAAAAAGCTTTCTGGTCAGTAAGGGGGTAAAACTTCCGGGGATGAAGTGGTTAACAGGAAACAAAGCTTATTTAGTGAAATTTCAGGGTTTTGCAATCTGTCTGACTGTTTTGATGTTGAATTTTCAACACAGTGGTGTTCTGTCAGATTAGCAAACCTGTGAGATCAGCAGGCTTGCCGCTGCTTTTAAAATTCAACATCCAAACAGCCAGACGGATTTAAAAATACTGTATTTCACTATATATAAGCTCCATTTCTGTTAAAAATAAGGGTGTAATGCAAGACTCCGGTGGGTGTAGCAATATATCCGCTTGCCATCTTCTCACTGTAGCCTTACTACGGACTAGTGCGGGGTGTAGCAAGATGGCCGCGACAGAACGTCACTTTCGTTACAAAATCTGACAGGTTGCCGAATCTGATGAAACACAGTCAAGAAAATTGCACGATTCCTCTGTCAACACTGTCAGTGTTCATGGGGGAATCCCTCCCGCAGAGCTATTGTGTTCTCTTGGCAGGGGGCATGGTGAGCAATCCTTACTAGGAAGACGCACAGAAAAATCAGACATGCTGATTGTACTCAATTGTACATTCAATTGGATCGACTTTGAAAAACCCCAAATGTAATACTTCTAAGGTCAAGGTTTTATGAAGTAGCAAATGAATACATAAATAAAATACTTTAAAATTAAGTCAAAAGAAGCATTATAGTATAATCAAATTCAAACCATTTTTTTAGATTCAGATAAGGTAGTGAGGGGTTGAGCTGTGCTACAAGATGTGACTATTCCATCTTCCCAGCCAGCAATGGCGCTTACTCCCAAACTAACCCGGTCAGTGGCTGCTACTGATAGTGAGTTAGACACAGAATTTGGGGTAACCCACTTAGCCCTCCATGTTCAGAACTCACAACCTGCTGCAGTTTGATGCAGATGCTAGCAAAAGCCCTGAAGCACACCTCTGATACTATTAAAACCTGTGAAATCAGGGATCTAGGCTGGCACACCTCAGAACTTGAACAGAGGGCTGACAAGATAGAAATTCTCACTAATAACCATTTGAAGGCGTTAGAAGCATTGCGTGAAGAAACTCTTACTCTTCAGTCCTGTCCCGAGGACTTTGAGAACAGGGCCAGGCACTTTAACCTGCGCATACGTGGCAGATCTGAGAGTAACAGATTTGCAGTCCACTATTACAGCGCTCTTCCAGGAACTGGTGGTATTAATACCAATTGAGCGCCTTAAAATGGACAGAATCCACTGAACCTCGGCCCCGTGCTCAGAAGTTGCACCCCCCACGACATTGTCATGAAGCTACACTACTTTCACACTAAAGAACAATTGTTTACAACATCACGCCACAAGGAATCACTAGTGTTGCAAGGCTATCACTACCAGATCTTTCTTGACCTCTCTCAAGTGACCCTGGCAAAACGGAAAGGTTTTAAAGCCTCATCTGCAAATCCTACAACAGTATCGCATCACCCATCATTTGGGCTTCCCCTACTACCATCCACAATCCTCCAACCTATGCAAGTCAGCTGAAGACCCTTAAGCTACACTCCAGGACTTTCACCTGGCACCTCACAACAATGTTACTGAGGGATCCCATAACTGTTCTGCATCCAGCTCCCAGAGGAAGCTCGAAGCCTCCTCTGGAACAAAGGCCTCCTCAAACACCCACAAACGAGGTTGTTCTATCTCACCTGTCCCAACCCATGAAGATTCCTTGGGCTGAAAGCTTCTTCTCAGGAGTATAAAACTCCTCATCTCTTCACTCTCGCTCTCCTCGCAAATCTTTTTGTAGTATCCATCCACATGTGCTCATAGGGCATTACTCTTATTATGTATGTATTTGCTCATTCTCCCCTACCTTCCCACCCCCCTTCCCCCCCTCCTTTTCTCCCCTCCCTTTTTCCTTACCCCCCTTCTCTCCCCTTTCTTCAACCCTTACTCCCACCCTTCCTCTTCCCCCTCCCTCCCTTCCCTCAATCAGCATTACCGCATACCCTGATATTTAAATGCCTTATATGGCCTGAACCCCTGCCCCTGTGAGCCTGTGAGCCCATGCACCTCTTTACTACTCTGTCCTACTCCTCCCCCCTCTTGTACCAAAGCGTTTCATTAATTTGCATCGACCAAAGCACATGTGGTTTGCCTACAGGAGACACATTTTATGGCTTAGTCCACACCTACATGTTTTGCCCGCCAATATCCACAAGCATTTGCAGCCTTAGCTTCCTCCAAAAAGAGGGGTGTACTTATCGCATTCCGTCAAACAACCTCCTTCACACTCCTGGTGGAGATCAGAGACCAAGAAGGTCGTTACCTCATTTTAAGCAGGCACTTTCTAGAGAATGAAGTTAAAGTCATCTCTTAATATGCTTCCAATAAACACCCACTCTCTTTTATTTCCCATTAGCTAACTGTGATTGATTCCCATAAATGCGGCACTCTAATATGTGGTGATTCTAACCAAGTTTTATACTCGTTCCTTGAAAAATCCCCAGTCTCATCCTCCCCCGAAGCTAGTCGCCTCTCCTTTCAGCAACTCTTAAACCAATTCTCGCTCTTAGACTCCTGGAGAGAGCAAAATCCTGAAAGACACCAGTATACTTACTATTCACATCCACATAAGATCTTGTGTAGATCATATCTTCCTTACCATTGGCTCGTCCCCTCTCCTCCTGGCCTCAACCATTGTCCCCTTTTCTTGGACAGATCATAGTGCTGTAATTACATCACTCTCATCTTTAATCCCTAGACCTACCCATGCGGCTTGGTACATCAATGTTAGTGTCTTGGCGAACCCAACTCATCGACTGAAACTGAAAACAGCCCTTAGGGACGACATAACCAACAATGCACCTATATATATTTTCCTACTGATGTTATGGGAAGCTCACAAACCAGTTATCAGGGGAGTCTGTAATAATCAATCTTCCTATCAACATAAGGAGACGCGCCTCCAACACAAACGTTTGGAGGAAGCCTTCTATAAGGCCTCAGCAGCCTTCCAAACACAGCCCTCCGCTATGTCACCATAGGTCACAACACAAACTCTACAAGAAGTCAAACAAACCTGATACCTTTTTGGCCCTGGCGCTCCATAGGGCTGAACACACCCATCAGACTGAAACTGTCCACTAACAGTTTCTGTCTGATGGGTGCTTTTATCAAAACAATATTTTTGCTAAAAATCCACTAAAATAATGATTAGCAGATAAATACCCAGCACATTTTACAAAATGCCTACTAAATATAAAAGCTTAACCTGTATTGAGTTAATAAATAACAAATATTTGTAACTTTTAAATTGCCCCTTTTTGCAAAATGGTAGAAACTGAACAGACGCAAAAGTGTAAATATCCAAATTTCTCTGAAAATCTGAAGGTTTTAATTTTTCCCTTAAAGCTTTCAGAATTTGTGAAAGACCCCCAAAACCATATATTTTCTGAAAGCATATGACCTCTAGAATAAAAAGAAGGTGCTACTGATTTTTTAGACCCCACAGTATTTGCGCAAATGTTTATCAAACTAATATATTCACCAAAAATACACTAAAACTATTATCAGCAGATAAAAACCCAGCTAATTTTACTAAATTCCTGCTAAATTCCAACTAAATATAAAAGCTTAACCTGCATGGAGTTAATACATAACAAATATTTGCAATTTTTACATTGCGCCTTTGTGCAAAAGGGTTACAATCAAATGTACGCAAAAATGTAAATATACAAATTTCTCAACAAATCTGAAGGCTTTCATTTTTCCCTTACAGTATTTAGAATTTGTAAAAGACCCCCCCCCCAATCCATATATTTGCTGATAGCACAGAAACAGTAGAATAAAAAGAAGGTGCTTTTGATTTTTAAGGCACCACGATATTTGCGAAAAAATTTACCAAATCAATAAAAAATATTCTAAAATCATTATTAGCAAATACAAACACAGCAAATTTTACTAAATTCCTGCTAAATTCCTTCTAAATATAAAAGCTTAACCCATATTTAGTTAATAAATAACAAATATTTGTAAATTTTAAATTGTACCTTTTTGAGAAATAGTGAAAATCGGAGGTATGCAAAAGTTTCTTAGAAAATCTGGAGGTTTTCCTTTTTTTTACTTACAGCTTGCAGGATTTGTAAAAGACCCCCAAACCATACATTTTCTGAAAGCACATGACCAGTAGAATAAAAAGGAGGTGCTACTGATTTTTAAGGCAGCGCAATATTTGAGCAAATGTTTATCAAAACAATATTTTTGCAAAAAATACACTAAAATCATTATTAGTGCACATAAACTATAACTTACAAATTCCTGCTAAATTGCTACTAAAGCCTCGTTCACATGTGGCATACTAAAGTACACGCCCATGAGGGACCATGTTTACCCGCACAGGTGTTCCGTGCATCCCTGTACAGGCAGTCCCAGTTATGTCAATTGGGATGCAACGGCTGCACAGGCATAGCTGCTGTTCCCAATCTGACATCCATGTGAGTGTGGGTACATGACCCCAGACAGAGCTCAGGGACATGCATGCAGACCTACATCGATGTAAAATTGGAAGCGGCTCTGTCGTGCAGTTGCTACATCTCAAATGACATCAATGGGACTGCATGCACAGAGATGCATGGAACACCTGTGCATCCCTGTAAAGGTACGCTGTGTATGCCCTGTGTGAACAAGGCCTTAGGCCCCTTTCATACAAGCACAGCGATCAAAACTGCCTGTTCGTTTTTTAGGTTGGCCCTATTGGACAACCTACTGTTCTCTATGGAGAGGCTGATGTAAATGGACATGTGTATGTTTACACCCGCCTGCATCTGATCCATTCCAGAGGGATGGGGATCCCATTCCCCATCCATCTTGCAGATCGGATAGTATCCGATGGAACTGGACATCCAACCGCCCCATATAGAACAGCGGCAGTAGTGGCTGGTGCTCCAATTTTTTGGGGGGCGCAAACAAACTGAAAAATACTAAAAAAAACCCCATCAAATGCAGCCACTTGTGCCAATCAAATGCCGCCACTTGTGCCAATAAACTGCCACCACTTGTGCCCATCAAATGCTGCCACTGTGACCCACTGTCTGCCAGCACTTACCCCATCTTAGTGGCGGATCAGGCAGCAGGTGACGGCGGCGAGCTGTGGGACAGCTCCTGTGTCCTCCATGCTTCCTCCTCCTCTCTTCTTCCTTTCTGCTAGGCATCCAATCGGGGCGCCTGTGCCTTCAGCCAATCAGGTGATGGGTATTACACCTGCGCTACCTGATTGGCAGAGAGGCAGTTCAGTGTTAGAAAAGCAAATATTCATTTGCTTTTCTATCATATCTGGGTGGACTGCAAGCACAATGCTCTGCACTCCAAGCCCACCTTTTTTGAAGCCTGTGGCTTTAATCAGGTGCTTCAAAAAAACACCCCCCGCCACTGGATTCAGGCGCCCCACATCCAAAAAGGGGCCGGACACCTGAATAGTGGGTGGCAGCGGCGGCTATGGATAGATACATGATATCCATGAATCTATCCATTAGTCATAGAGGGGGTGCCTGGAGAGAGGGGGCGGCACCTGTGCGCCTTAAAGGACGGGCCACCCCTGAACAGTGGGCTGTTTTTGTGTCCACTCTGCATCAGCGGAGTAGACACAGACCTGTCATCCGCCTGCTCAGTGGGATCAGCAGACAGATCCCCTGCTGAGCAGACGAATCTGCTTCACAGAGTCTATTCCATGAGAAAGCGATCTTATCAGGAGCGGCCGGTACATTAGGGGCTCTGGGACACCGACCCCCTGCAGGGTGTTGGACTCATACATTTGTATGAGTTGGGTTTTTCAAGCCACATGTTTAGAGCCTAAGGCTCTAATTGGCTTGAAAAAGGTTGGTTTTGGAGCGCAAAGCATTGCACTCCAAACCCACCCACTTGTGACAATAGTGAATTAATATTCGCTATTGTCTTCCGGCTTCTCCCGAAGAAGCCGAGGAGGGATGAGTGCAGGGGGAGATGTCACCGTGGAGGGGTGAGTGCAGGGGGAGACCGTCACCATGGAGGGGTGAGTGCGGGAGGGGGAGGTATGGCCAAAAAAGTTTTAATCCTCCTCTACTCTATACAAAATGAAAAAGTGAGCATTTTCTGTGTATTGTGTGTAAATCTGTGTATTGTGTGTACCTCTGTATTGTGTGTGTACCTGTGTTTTGTGAGTACCTGTGTATTGTGAGTGCATGTGGGTACAGAGTGCACGTGGACTGCGAGTACACATGGGCTGGGAGTGCACGTGGACTGTGAGTGCACATGGGCTGCGAGTGCACGTGGACTGCGAGTACACATGGGCTATATGAATAAAACAGCGCTGCGTAACATGAATAAACAGCTGCCAACACACCTCTAGACCCAGGTAGTTAAAAATATAAGCGTGAAAAAGTGTGGCGCTATAAATTTAAAAAGAATATATAATGACATGTGTAACATATCTCAGATCAAAAAAAAAATATATATAAACCATTCAAGTGCATGTGATATAAAATACAAAATATCACCTATATAAATACAAAAGGTGTGAACCAATGTATGAGGAAAAATTATCCAATATCAATACAAGTTGTGTATACACTATACCATATACTGAATAGCATATATAAACATACAAATCAAAACATGTATCTGACAAAGCATGTGAAAAGTGATAATAACATATATATATATATTTATAAAGTCCAAAAGGTGAATTGGAGCAACTAGGAACCAGCAGGTTAAAGTCCACCAACAGTGTAAACGAAAAAAAGGGTGAAGAAGCCAACACCTAGGGTTATAGGGGGCTTACCAGATGTAAATGACTTGGAACGGCATATGCCGGCCAAGTCAAAACAGGCTATGAGACCAACGGTTCACTCAATTGTATTATTTTAGATGCCCGTGTTGAATTGAAGTATATAACGAAAGTAAATGAAGAGGCTATGCGAAAGCAACCAGAATTCCCGGGAGAGGTAACAATGGTAGGGAAAAGCCGTCACCTGAAGATCTAAAGGCTTACCAGAGGGTGTTGACCTGGAAAGACTTATGTCAACCAAGTCAAATAGGCATATTAACCATCTGGTCGGAAGGATATTCCCCTTTGGTGTGTTCCTCAAAATGCTTCAACTTAGGGCAACTCCTGGGCGTCCACAGTGATTCTCAACAGCCATAGGATTGGTATTTCAATGAAAGGCCACAAACGGGATTTCAAATGCCATGTGAGGAGTAGAAAAAGCTCACATAGCGTAATAACGTAAGTACTGGTTTATTAAATAGTTAAAAACAAACTCACATTTTCTAGATCATCAACAGAATCAAAAAATCAAGTAGCGGTAATGATGAGGGGTCCATCCAACATGTTTCTGCTAAAGAGCTGTCATCTGGGGTGTGGACCCCCCACCTCACCGCTATATAAAGGATTAGTGACCCCCTATGGAAGTGACATGATACCGGAAGTAGAAGAAAATTACATCACTTCCGGTCTATCTAAAAACAAATAACAAAATTAATCCATGGCAATTTAGAGAATTAATTAACTAATATGCCTTTAATGGATAATTAATATGTCATATATAAAGCCTACAAGCCGGCTATTAATATACTGGAGGCGGAACCACGCCTTGTTTGGGTAACATACACACAAAGGCTGTCTGTATTACACAGAGCCAAGCCTCGTTTACATTCCGCGCGGTGACGTCATTACGCCCAGTGCGGCAGCGTCACAGCGCTCCAGCTCTATAGAGGCTGAGCCAAGCCTCCTGTTCAATTTGCGCAGTGACGTCGTACGCGATCACGTGGCGGCGTCACAGGGCTCTCAAACAAGGTAAACAAGCCTTCATTTGAGTGCAGTCACATGATCCCCTGAATAGACAACACAGCAGTGATAGGAGGAATCAACACCGCCATTCAATGCAACGCAGTCAAGCTATGCAGCAGCGCTATAATGACACCCACAGGGCTAAAGGGACATCACAGTCAAAATAGCCTTATTCTGAGTGGATGAGACAATTAATCATTCACCGGAATCGATCGCAAAGGGCAAAGAGTTAAAAATGGGGCTATGAACCATTTAATAGATTATAGTGCAACCATATATTATGTGCATTCCAATGACAGATATGCACACAAAAATTAAGAAGGCCTTAAATCATAAATCTAGATAAATAATTAGATAAATATAAATATAATGTAATCATATAAATAATATATTTATATGAGGAATAAATATGGACTGAATCTAGGTAAACGGGCTACTACGCCAAACCTAAGTATCTCACCTGCGACTACCAACGGGGGTCATCATTACAAAATCTAAATAACATTATCATAACAATAACGGATAACATTATATCAGAAAAACAAGGATAATAGTGCGCCAACCACAGGGTAGAGCAGCCAACACAACAATCAGACAAATAGTAAAGAAGATATAAAAATAAGTGTGGCGCTAACAGATGTACATTATTGGGCAAAGCCAGACCGAATATAATCTGAAAGGCGATATGCGCAATAAAGTGTATTAATGAAAATAGATCGTATAAGAACTATTAGTTGACAGTGGCAGAAATAAGTAAATGGAAATAGATCGTATGAGAAATGTTAGTTGGCACTAGCATAAATAAATAGACAATCTAAGCCAGAAGGTATATACGTGAGCCATATAAGTGGATCATATATAAACTAATGTTTGACACCTGAAGTGAAAACATGGCAACACACTGTAAGCGAATGTAAGAAGAAAACAAAAAAGAAGAATAAGAAGAACTACAAATCCCAACAATAGGGAGGAGCAGTTCTATGCATAGGAACCGAAAATAATGTGAGGACAATAAACGTCACAAAATGGTGTAAAACACAGATGGGATTAATCGTGTAGTGAGGAATTGGGCTAAAAATAAAAATTGACATAAGAAATACTGAATATATACAGTGCTAATGAAACTAAAAGTCCATCCAGAACTCATAAATTATTGTTAATAATAACTCAAAGTCCAAATAATGCAATTTGGAACAATCAACTGCCGCCGGGATTAGTGATGGAGGATCATTAAATCCAAGATAGGCATCCACAAGGTAGGGTATCAGACATCTGTATGAAAGGGATAGGTATAAGTACCCTTACCAGAAATGATGGACTCCCAGCCAACAACTTGGGAGTCAGACAGGCTTGTATTGGAGCGGGGGGAGTAGCTCCTGGTCCCCGACAGCTGAAGAAGACGGAAGGATGGCAACACTCACCGACCCAACTTCTATGATCTCACTGACCAGTAGTGTCGAAGATGTCAATGGCGGGTGCTCATAACAGGTCCGGCTTCCTGGACGGGATGTCAGTCCTCAAATATAAAGGGATAACAATGAAGACTTCCCCATAGTGTGAATCAGCTTAGAACCAGCTTTATTAAAACAAAGTGATAAAAAACACTCTGGCTTTTCCAAAAGGAATAAAAAGTAGATAAAGCGCTAAAATTCAAATAGTAGCAAGACAGGCATAAAAACCCTACGCGTTTCGTCCGATGGGACTTCGACTGGGGTATATGCAGTGATAGCAGTGATAGGCGGAATCAACACCGCCATTCAATGCAACGCAGTCAAGCTATACAGCAGCGCTATAATGTCACCCACAGGGCTAAAGGGACATCACAGTCAAAATAGCCTTATTCTGAGTGGATGAGACAATTAATCATTCACCGGAATCGATCGCAAAGGGCAAAGAGTTAAAAATGGGGCTATGAACCATTTAATAGATTATAGTGCAACCATATATTATGTGCATTCCAATGACAGATATGCACACAAAAGTTAAGAAGGTCTTAAATCATAAATCTAGATAAATAATTAGATAAATATAAATATAATATAATCATATAAATAATATATTTATATGAGGAATAAATATGGACTGAATCTAGGTAAACGGGCTACTACGCCAAACCTAAGTATCTCACCTGCGACTACCAACGGGGGTCATCATTACAAAATCTAAATAACATTATCATAACAATAACGGATAACATTATATCAGAAAAACAAGGATAATAGTGCGCCAACCAGAGGGTAGAGCAGCCAACACAACAATCAGACAAATAGTAAAGAAGATATAAAAAATAAGTGTGGCGCTAACAAATGTACATTATTGGGCAAAGCCAGACCGAATATAATCTGAAAGGCGATATGCGCAATAAAGTGTATTAATGAAAATAGATCGTATAAGAACTATTAGTTGACAGTGGCAGAAATAAGTAAATGGAAATAGATCGTATGAGAACTGTTAGTTGGCACTAGCATAAATAAATAGACAATCTAAGCCAGAAGGTATATAGGTGAGCCATATAAGTGGATCATATATAAACTAATGTTTGACACCTGAAGTGAAAACGTGGCAACACACTGTAAGCGAATGTAAGAAGAAAGCAAAAAAGAAGAATAAGAAGAACTACAAATGCCAACAATAGGGAGGAGCAGTTCTATGCATAGGAACCAAAAATAATGTGAGGACAATAAACGTCACAAAATGGTGTAAAACACAGATGGGATTAATCATGTAGTGAGGAATTGGGCTAAAAATAAAAATTGACATAAGAAATACTGAATATATACAGTGCTAATGAAACTAAAAGTCCATCCAGAACTCATAAATTATTGTTAATAATAACTCAAAGTCCAAATAATGCAATTTGGAACAATCAACTGCCGCCGGGATTAGTGATGGAGGATCATTAAATCCAAGATAGGCATCCACAAGGTAGGGTATCAGACATCTGTATGAAAGGGATAGGTATAAGTACCCTTACCAGAAATGATGGACTCCCAGCCAACGACTTGGGAGTCAGACAGGCTTGTATTGGAGCGGGGGGAGTAGCTCCTGGTCCCTGACAGCTAAAGAAGACGGAAGGATGGCAACACTCACCGACCCAACTTCTATGATCTCACTGACCAGTAGTGTCGAAGATGTCAATGGCGGGTGCTCATAACAGGTCCGGCTTCCTGGACGGGATGTCAGTCCTCAAATATAAAGGGATAACAATGAAGACTTCCCCATAGTGTGAATCAGCTTAGAACCAGCTTTATTAAAACAAAGTGATAAAAAACACTCTGGCTTTTCCAAAAGGAATAAAAAGTAGATAAAGCGCTAAAATTCAAATAGTGGCAAGACAGGCATAACAAACCCTACGCATTTCGTCCGATGGGACTTCGACTGGGGTATATGCAGTGATAGCAGTGATAGACGGAATCAACACCGCCATTCAATGCAACGCAGTCAAGCTATACAGCAGCGCTATAATGTCACCCACAGGGCTAAAGGGACATCACAGTCAAAATAGCCTTATTCTGAGTGGATGAGACAATTAATCATTCACCGGAATCGATCGCAAAGGGCAAAGAGTTAAAAATGGGGCTATGAACCATTTAATAGATTATAGTGCAACCATATATTATGTGCATTCCAATGACAGATATGCACACAAAAATTAAGAAGGCCTTAAATCATAAATCTAGATAAATAATTAGATAAATATAAATATAATGTCATCATATAAATAATATATTTATATAAGGAATAAATATGGACTGAATCTAGGTAAAAGGGCTACTACGCCAAACCTAAGTATCTCACCTGCGACTACCAACGGGGGTCATCATTACAAAATCTAAATAACATTATCATAACAATAACGGATAACATTATATGTGTACCCTAATCTGTTTCATTTAAAATAATTAAAATTAAAAATTTAAATTTTAAAACAAAAAATAAAAAATAATATATTTATTGTAAATATTCCTATTCCTGCAAGTGCACGTGGACTGTGACTACATGTGGGCTGGGAGTGCATGTGGACTGTGACTACATGTGGGCTGGGAGTGCACGTGGACTGCGAGTACATGTGGGCTGCGAGTGCACATGGACTGTGAGTGCACATGGGCTGCGAGTGCACATGGGCTGCAAGTGCACGTAGACTGCGAGTACACGTGGGCTATGAGTACCTGTGTATTGTATTGTTGAGTACCTGTGTATTGCATTGTTGAGTACCTGTGTATTGTTGAGTAGTAGTGTCAGGAAGATAGTTTTTAGTTAATTTGGACAGGGTATAATCCCCAATCCTCATTAAATTAGTAGGTAGGATGCTTGGCAGGTGTGGAGATGCGACTCGGTGTACATCTTGCAGCATGGATGTGTTCCTTGATCATCAAATCGAGGGCAAATATTGCTGTGCAAAATGTAAGCACGTTGTTATTTCCTATGCTGTAGTCTGAACAACACTTTTTGTTCAGACTACAGCATGGGAAGTAAAGAAAAATCTTCCTAATGAGACACAGATGGCAAAAAAACGTTTTAATCCTCCTCTACTCTATACAAAATTAAAAAGTGGGAATTTTCTGTGTATTATGTGCGTACCTGTGTATTGTGTGTACTTCTGTATTGTGTGTACCTGTGTTGTCAAGTAATTGCCAGACCATTGTTCCTAATTTTTATTGACAGTCTACTGACTGGAATGATACCAGTGGATTGGAGAAAAGCCAATGTAGCACCAATATTTAAAAAGGGCCCAAAATACATCCCTGGGAATTACAGACAGTTAGCCTAACATCAATAGTATGCAAGCTCTTGGAGGGGATGGTAAGGGACTATATACAAGATTTTAGTAATGAAAACGGTATCATAAGCAGTAATCAGCATGGATTCATGAAGAATCGTTCCCGCACAGAGATATACAATGTAATACTGACATATAATCACACACATAGGTTGGACTTGATGGACTTTTTTCAACCTCACCTACAATGTAAATATGTAACCTGTGTGTTGTGAGTGCACATCGGCAGTGAGTACACATGGACTACAAGTACACGTGGGCTGCAAGTGCACGTGGGCTGCAGGTACACATGGACTAAAAGTACACATGGGCTGCAAGTGCACGTGGGCTGTGAGTACCTGTGTATTGTATTGTTGAGTACCTGTGTATTGTATTGTTGAGTACCTATGTGTTGTTGAGTATTAGTGTCAGAAAGATAGTTTTTAGTTAATTTGGACAGGTATAATCCCCAATCCTCATTAAATTAGTAGGTACGATGCCTGGCGGGTGTGGAGATGCGACTCAGTGTACATCTTGCGTTCCTTGATCATCTGATCAAGGGTGAATACTGGTGTGAAAAATGTAAGCACATTGTTTCTTCCTATGCCGTAGTTTGAACAAAACTTTCTGTTCAGACTTTGGAATAGGAGTAAAGAAAAATCTTCCTAAAGAGACACAGATGGCAAAAAAACTGATCGTTTTAATCCTCCTCTACTCTATACAAAATTAAAAAGTGAGCATTTTCTGTGTATTGTGTGTGTACCTGTGTATTGTGTGTACCTGTGTATTGTGTGTACCTTTGTATTGTGAGTGCACATGGGCAGTATGTGCACATGGACTGCGAGTACACATGGGCTGCGAGTGCACATGGACTGTATGTACATGTGGGCTGCGAGTGTGCATAGACTGTGAGTATATGTGGGCTGCGAGTGCACATGGACTGCGAGTGCACGTGGGCTGTAAGTGCACGTGGGCTGCGAGTACACGTGGGCTGTAAGTACACATGGACTGTTAGGGCACGTGGGTGGGGAGTAAAAGTGGGCTGTGAGTACCTGTGTATTTTATTGTTGCGTACCTGTGTATTGTTGAGTTTTAGTGTCAGGAAGCTAGTTTTTAGTTAATTTGTACATGATATAATCCCGAATCCTCATTGAATTAGTAGGTATGATGCCTGGTGGGCTTGGAGATGCGACTCGGTGTACATCATGCGGCATGTATGCGTTCCTTGATCATCTGATCAAGGGCAAATAGTGCTGTGCAAAATGTAAGCACATTGTTTCCCTGGAAGCCCAGATTCTGAATCGAGGGAAGCAACTGTCAATACTGAGAAGACCCTCCATACTAAAGGAGAGTTGGGAACGTACCCGGCAGGTGCCGGTAGGGGCCAGCACAGAGGCGGGGGGAGACAAAGAGGTGCCAACACTAGAAAAGAGTAGATGGGTGACAGTCAGGAAGGGTGGAGGGGAAAGTGCCAGGGAGGCCGATCCTGGGCTGCAACATCCCAATAAGTATGCCCTGTTGAGTGACATTGGTGAAACCAGTCAGGGACCAGCACTGCTGAAGCTAAGGGACTCCCCTAGCTGCCAGGGGAAGAACTCCTCCAGTAAGAGTGGGGGGGGAGCAAAGGGAAAGAAAAGACAGATTCTGGTGGTAGAGGACTCAATTATTAGAAGGACAGAGAGGGCAATCTGTGACAAAGACCAGAAGCGTTGACCTGTATGCTGTCTACCGGGTGCTCGAGTTCAGCAAATCATGGATCTGGTGGACATATTACTGGGAGGGGCTGGTGAAGACCCGGCTGTCATGGTCCAAGATGGCACCAATGACAAAGTCAGAAGCAGCTGGAGTGTCCTAAAGAACGATTTTAGCGACTTAGGAACTAAATTGAGGAAAATGACCTCCAAGGTAGTATTCTCAGGAATACTACTGCTACCTCGAGCCACACCAGAAAGGCAGAAGGAGATTAGGGAGGTAAACAAGTGGCTGAGGAGCTGGTGTAGTAAGGAGAGGTTTGGGTTCCAGGAGAACTGGGCTGACTTCTCAGTCAGTCACCAGTTCTATAGAAGGGATGGACTGCACCTAAATGAGGAGAGTGCAGATCTGCTGGGAGTGAAGATGGCCAAAAAAGTTAGAGGGGCTTTTAAACTAGGCGATGGGGGGAAAGGTCCAGAGGTAGAGATAGTCAGTGTGGAACACATTCCAGAGGGTAGTATTGGGGGTATTAGTGGTAGGTTGACTAAAGCACATAAACCCAAGGTAAGTATAGTAACAAGTCCTATTTGCAACCTCTGTAACACCCAATAAGAAGACAGAATGCGACCAGTTTAAACTACGTGGCATGTTCACAAATGCCAGGAGCCCGGCGGACAAGATGGGAGAACTAGAGATACTGTTGTACAAGGAGGATTTCGATTTTGTGGGAATTTCAGAAGCTTGGTTCAACAGCTCTCATGATTGGATGGCAACCATTCAAGGGTATTCCCTTTATTGCAGGGTTAGAGAGGGTAAAAAAGGGGGAGGGGTATGCCTGTATATCAAGAATAATGTACAAGTAAATGTGAGAGATAACATCTCTAGGGGAGCTAGGGAGGAGGTGGAATCCTTATGGGTAGAGCTCCAAAGAGATGAAACTAAGGGGAAAGTAATACTGAGAGTATGCTATAGGCCACCTAACCTGGGGGAGATGGACCTCCTATCACAATTTGGATTAGCGGCAAGGATGGGAGGTGTCATCATAATGGGGGATTTTAATTATCCAGACATAGACTGGGCAAAAGGAACCGTGCATTTGTCTAAGGCTCGCCAGTTCCTAAATGTCTTGCAGGACAATTTCATGGGTCAGATGGTAGACGCACCAACTAGAAACAAAGCATTACTAGACTTACAGATTAAAAACAAAAAAGATTCCTCTGTGTTACTTTGAAAGGCAGAAACTCCTTAGTAATTAAACAGCATTGAAAACATATTGATATTTTATTTGTAAAGTTAAAATCATGAAAATATAGCATGATAAAATCAAAATTGGAATCATATACAGCTGCGGTGCAATATCAAAACATTATACAAACAACCACTGGACTCTGTCGGTATGTAGATAGGACAGAGTCCAGTAGTTGTTTGTATAATGTTTTGATATTGCACCGCAGCTGTATATGCATCCAGTTTTGATTTTATCATGCTATATTTTCATGATTTTAACTTTACAAATAAAATATGAACATGTTTTCAATACTGTTAAATTACTAAGGAGTTTCTGCCTTTCAAGGTCCCACAGAGGAATCTTTTTTGTATTTAACAAAATTAGAATTGTGGGCAGCAACTCCTACTCTACAAATCTTTGGCATAACCCTATTATTAGACCTAATGATTACCAACAATACAGACATGTGGACGTGGAAATAAGGGGCAATTTAGGAAAACAGTAATCACAGGTCAATTAGCTTCAGTATAGATCACACAGAAAACATAAGGGGAATACAAAGACACTGAATTTCAAAAGAGCCAACTTCCCTAAACTACAAACCTTGCTAGAAGATATAAATTGGGATAAAATCTTAGGAACAAAGAACACGGAGAAGAGATAGGTTTGCTTTAAGAGCATATTAAATAAGGAAATTAGCCAGTGCATCCCATTGGGAAATACATTTAAAAGAACAAACAAGAGTCCTGGATGGCTTAACTCCAATGTAAAAATGCATATAAAAGCAAAGGAGAAGGCCTTCAAAAAATACAAGGCTGAGGGATCATCATCAGCATTCAGACTTTACAAAGAACGCAACAAGAAATGTAAGGGTGCAATTAGGGAGGCTAAGATAGAACACGAAAGACACATAGCAAAGGAGAGCGAAAAAAATCCCAAGAAATTCTTTAAGTATATAAACAGTAAAAGAGGGAGGACAGACCATATTGGCCCCATAAAGAATTATGAAGGACATCTGCTTACAAAGGATGGTGAGATGGCAAAGGTATTAAATTTATTCTTCTCCTCAGTTTTCATGAGGGAATCGGGGGGGCTTCAGTAACCAAAGCTGCAGTGTTTATCCTCATGACACATCACAGGAAGCACCCTCATGGCTAACAGAGGACAGAATTAGAAATAGACTTGGAAAACTTAACACTGGACCAGATGGCTTACACCCAAGGGTCCCTAGGGAACTCAGTCAAGTAATTGCCAGACCATTGTTCCTAATTTTTACTGACAGTCTACTGACTGGAATGGTACCAGCTGATTGGAGAAAAGCCAATGTAGCACCAATATTTTAAAAAGGGCCAAAATACATCCCTGGGAATTACAGACCAGTTAACCTAACATCAATAGTATGCAAGCTCTTGGAGGGGATGATAAGGGACTATATACAAGATTTTAGTAATGAAAACAGTATCATTAGCAGTAATCAGTATGGATTCATGAAGAATCGTTCTTGCCAAACCAATCTATTAACCTTCTATGAGGAGGTGAGCTGCCATCTAGATAAGGTGAGGCCCATAGACGTGGTGTATCTGGATTTTGCAAAAGCATTTGGCACCGTTCCCCTAGAAATGTTTACTGTACAAAGTAAGGTCCATTGGCATGGACCATAGGGTGAATACAGGGATTGAAAACTGGCTACAAGGGCCAGTTCAGAGGGTAGTGATAAATGAGGAGTACTCGGAATGGTCAGGGGTGGAAAGTGGGGTCCCCAGGGTTCTGTCCTGGGACCACTTCTATTTAATTTGTTCATAAATGACCTGGAGGATGAACAGTTCAATCTCTGTATTTGCGGACGATACTAAGCTAAGCAGGGCAATAACTTCCCCGCAGGATGTGGAAACCTTGCAAGTAGATCTAAAAAAAATATATAGAGTGGGCAACTACATGGCAAATGAGGTTTAATGTGGAAAAATGTAAAATAATGCATTTGGGTGGCAAAAGTATGAATGCAATCTACTCACGGGGGGGAGAGCCTCTGGGGGAATCAAGGATGGAAAAGGACCTGGGGTTCTAGTGATGATAGGCTCAGTAATGGCATGCAATGCCAAGCTGCTGCTAATAAAGCAAACAGAATATTGGCATGCATTAAAAAGAGGATCAACTCCAGAGATAAAACGATAATTCTCCCGCTCTATAAGACTCTGGTCTGGCCTCACCTGGAGTATGCTGTCCAGTTCTGGGAACCAGTCCTCAGGAAGGATGTTCTGGAAATGGAGAAAGTACACAGAAGGGCAACAAAACTAATAAAGGGACTGGAGGATATTAGTTATGAAGAAAGGTTACAAGCATTGAACTTCTCTCTGGAGAAGAGACGCTTGAGAGGGGATATGATTTCAATTTACAAATACCATACTGGTGACCCCACTATAGGGATAAAACTTTTCAGCGGAAGTGAGTTTAATTAGACACGTGGCCACTCATTAAAATTAGAAGAAAAGATGTTTAACCCTAAACTGCGTAGAGGGTTCTTTATTGTAAGAGCGGCGAGGATGTGGATTTCCCTTCCACGGGCAGTGGTTTCAGCTGGGAGCATCGATAGTTTAAAAAAACTATTAGATAAGCACCTGAACGACCGCAACATACAGGGATATACAATGTAATACTGACATATAATCACACACATAGGTTGGACTTGATAAACTTGTGTCTTTTTTCAACCTCAACTACTATGTAACTATATATGTAACTATGTCTTTTGGTGGCCTCCTATTGCTGTTGGGGGTAGCGAACAATTAGGCAGGTTTGAAAATCCTCATACCTTCTCTGACAAAGCATTCCACTGTACCTTATGCCCTCTCTACTGAAAGCACTTATGTGTATCAGTAACTCCAGAGTTATCTGCATTTGTTTATACAGAGTAGCAGATCTTGGCTCCATAGCAACAGAAAGAAAATAATGTTATTAAGATAAGGAGGAGCAAGACCAGAAAGACATTTTAAAAATAATAAAAGTTGAATTCTAAAATAGATAGATTTATAGATAAATAGATGGTTATCCAATTAAGCAATTTAATAGCTAGTAGAATAGAATCACTAAACGTGGTATGTTACAGAAGCATTTTAAATTAATTATATACTTATAATAAACTTTATTGTAGACCAGGTAAGAAAGCAACTGTATTCAAGACTACACTGAAAGGACTACCACAGACCTTGAAAATATTACCTATTTAATGGTAAACCATTTTACAAATATTACTAATGTGATCATTAAAAAAAAAATCCCTTTAAAAAATAATTCCTAATTTTTAGCATGATTAAAACGTATGTAAACCCTAACAACTTACAGTAAGCGCTTAAGATTCTGCAGCTCTTGCACTCAAGCAGTTTTACCACCTTGCCCAGTTTGTATCTGTGGACAATGAAACACCAGTCCCTATGTTAACCATTTAAGGACATATTCTGTAGTCCTAAACCTATTGTTTTAGGGTAGCATCACTGCTGAAGTCTCAATACTACACATGTTAATGTTTGCCATAACATGCATTAAATGCATCACAGCATCCTAGCATGAATGGGTCTGAAGGTCCCCAGTCTCCTGCCAAGGGATTGGTAGTCAGTGAAGGCCCCGCCCTCTTTTAAAAGCAATAGTGGCCTGTGGTGGTTTTTCCATCTCCACTCTTAATAAGAATTATGGTAAGTAAAAAAAGCATGGGTGAATAGTGGTGGTTCCCCCCAACCTCTCTAAGAGCATAGGTAGCCAGTGGTGTTTCTGCCCAACCTTGAAAAGCATTAGTGGCCAGTGGTGTCTCCCCCCCTTGAAAAGCATTGGTGGTCAATGGTGCTTCCCCCCTTTAAAAACATTGGTGGTCAGTGGTGTCTCCTCCCTCCTCCACCTTTAGGCATTGGTTGTAAGAGCTCCTACATCCCTGAAAGTTGTGTTTCTCCCTTCACCCTCTCAAAAAAACATTGGTGATCAATGGTGTTTGCTCCCTCCACCATCCCTTGAATAGCATTGGTGTTTAGTGTGAGATGAAGCATTCACTTACCTGTCTCCTGCTCTGTGTCCCCTATGATTATACTGTCGGGTAGGAGATCACTCCACCTGGCAGTATGTACTAAGGTATGGAGTGGGACACAGCTTTGGTTGAAATCCTGGAACAGTCCAGCATCCTCTGGGAGGCAGGAGGTGCAAGAGAGGCCTCCACAACATTTCAGTCTTCACCAGGTACGTGATACTTTTTGATTGTATGCTATGCTCTCACTTTCCTGGAAGCAATTCCAGGTCAAGGGTGCATTGCTAGGCCAACCCAATGCATTTCATATTTCATCACAGTAGATTCTTATTGGCACTTATTGCCACAAGGAGGCTCTGCACTGGTCGGATGTTTAGACTTTACCTTTATCAGCCAGAAAACTCTTCTCTATATGCTCCCCTGATGTTAGCTTCAATTTGTCACTAGGGCTGGACTTTCCTGACTTATGAGATATATTCCAACAACCATCTTTCCAGTGAGTCTGTCTCTAGTGTCTACTGAGGCACTGACAAAAGGGAATGGCAGGTGGGTGAAACATCTTAGTGGCACAATAAAGATGGTTTTCTGGCTTATAAAATAATTTCAGACATTTTGTTAAGGATCCAATTATTGTGCCACTGCGTTGAGGGTTGGGTTATGTTGGGCTTAGTTTTAAGGGTTAAGTGTTTTGAAAACTACAGTATCTTACAAAAGTGGGTACACCCCTCACATTTTTGTAAATATTTTATTCTATCTTTTCATGTGACAACACTGAAGAAATGACACTTTGCTACAATGTAAAGTAGTGAGTGTACAGCTTGTATAACAGTGTAAATTGGCTGTCCTCTCAAAATAACTCAACACGCAGCCATTAATGTTTAAACTGTTGTTTAAAAAAGAAGGGTGGGAATTAAAAAAAAACATTCATACTCACCTAGATGGCTGCAACATCAATCCAATGCCTCACCTATCCCCCACCGGCTCTACACAGAGAATTAAGCGCTGATCAAAGACTGCTGATCACTCAGTTCTCAAGTGAGCTCTGAGCACAGAGTGGTGACTATCACTAAAAATATGAAGAATATGACTGTTGGAACTATAGCATTTGTTATATCAGTTGTTCATATTTAAATCATTTTTTACATTTCTATTTTTTCATATTTTGAACATGTCACTATACTGGATTGACAGCTTGGTTTATTTAGAAATGGCAGTATATAAACTATACTATTCAATTGCAGACATTTTCTTCTTTCATTTATATTATTTGCATGCAGCTAATGAATCAGCTTTCCAAGCAATTAGGTTATTGCTTTTTGAGTCATGCAGTTTAACATGGTCCTAACTCTTCCAAGTAAGAAATACATTTATCCATCAGAATATAGTATCTTAAATAACTCATATAACACTTATATAACAATAAAATGCATCCTGAAAGCAGTATTGTTTCATAAAATGGTATGTGATTTATTTAGTCAGATCAATAATGATTATGATACAGTTCCACATTATTCACTTTGTGATTTTTTTGTCAGTAGGAATCTTTTTATGTTAATAAATCCATTGCTAAAAAAATATATTGCAGTATTGTTTATGCCTTGTATTTAAATATAAAATAAACCCTTGGATTGCAAGCATAATTTATTCCAGAAACATGCTTGGAATCCAAAGCACTTGTATATCAAAGCAAATTTCCCCATAAGAAATAATGGAAACTTAAATTATTTGTTCCACAACCATTTATTCATAAGTCCTGCAGTTTTTATAGTCCATATAAAAAGATTATAGCAATGTGATAGGTTGTGTAACCATAAAATGTCCATCCACAAATGGCAACCTCCACAAGGCGATTAGAAGCAAAATCCAGCAGGAGCTACAGAGTATAAAAGAGAAGACAAGCCCCTCTAAGTGTAGCAATATGGTTACATTTAATGAAAGTACAACATTTAGCAACTCACATGGTTGATGATTAAAAGAGGCACATCTAATGCCACGTACACACGATCAGACTTTCCGCCAACAAAACCGTGGATTTTTGTTCGAGGGTTGTTGGCTCAAACTTGTCTTGAATACACACGGTCACACAAATGTTGGCCAACAATTCCGAACGTGAGAACACGGTGATGCACAACACGTACGACGAGCCAATAAAAAGGAAGTTCAATAGCCAGTGAGACACCCTTTGGGCTCCTTCTGCTAATCTCGTGTTTATCTCATGTTAGTAGAAGTTTGGTGAGAGAAGATTTGCACTTTTCAGCCTTGTGCTTTATAGTTTGTTTCTGCTTATCAGTTTGTTATTGTCGGTTCGTATCTGTTCTTCAGTGCGTGTTGTCAGTTCGTTCCTATCTTTCAGTGCGTTCTATTTATAGTTCACTTCTGTTTTTAAGTGCGTTCTTGTCTGCTCATTTCTGATTTTCAGCTTGTTCTTCTCAGGTCCTTTCTGATTTTCAGTGTGTTCTTTCAGTTCGTTCTGAGCAGTCAACCGTTTTCTAGCCATGTTGCGGTTACGTACTCGTTGTACAGTTTGAGCTGTTGTTGGGCTTGGTGTTGGAGATCTTGCTTTGACCCAAGTCTAGTCCATTAACAGGGGGAGGAGGAGTTCATGGACCAAGAATTGATTACTTAATCGTCACCAATTCTCTCATATGCCCTTGCTGCGGGAGCTCCAGGAGAATAAACCTGACGATTTCAGGAACTATCTCCGGATGACGGACTTCATTTTTCACCATCTTTGCTGTCCCTCTATATTACTAAGCAGGACACCTGCATGCGGCAAGCCATCACTCAGCAAAGGCTTGTCGCCACTTTGTGGTACTTGGCGAAGGGGAGAAGTCTCCAGTATATTAAGTTCACCACTGGGATCTCCCCCCAGGCTCTGGAAATCATTATTTCCGAGACCTGTTCTGCCATCATACAGGTCCTGCAGAAGGACTATATTAAGGTAAGTTTTATCCTTTAACATCACATTCTATGTATTTAATGTTTGCTAATGTATTGTATTAATTTCTTCATTCCATAATTACCATGATTGTAATATGCTATGAATGTCCTCTTTGTCCTCATGCATGCTGTAAGCTTTTACTGCTCCTTTTTTCTCCTTCATGCATATTTGCCTTCACTAACCTCCCCAGCATGCTATCCCGGGCCCATACACACCTAGCCTAGTCACTTAAAGTGGAGGTCCACCCTAAAAAAAAATACATAAAAATGCTCCTAAAATTCTGAAAAACCATTTTTTTTACTTACCAGAAATGGCTGTTGCTAGGAAGATCGTCCTAATCTGTCACTTCCTACTCTGTGGTGATCTTGATTCTTCTCCTCCTTGCGTTGCCTTCTGGGGAATGGGGCGTGCTGTGTTCTGGGAACTGTGTGTGTCCCAGAACACAGCCGGCCATTTACAAAGCGCCGCGCAACTCACGGATGCACAGTAGGAAACAGACAGTGAAGCCGCAAGGCTCCACTGTCTGTTTCCCTTAGTTCGAATGGCGGTACCAGGGCAGCCGATATCGCGGGCACCCTGGACAGGTAAGTGTGCTTATTAAAAGTCAGCAGCTACAGTGTTTGTAGCTGCTAACGTTTAATTTTTTTTTTCAGCTGGACCTTCTCTCTAACAATGTATTTTGTCAGCTCCATTGTAGTGCTTACCCTAAACACCCCCTAAAATGTGGCCAAATGTTATTGTTGTCCTTAAATTCAGGCATAGTGCAAGAGGCTTTTTTTGGGGGGCCAAAACTCATTCGGAACCCTCCCTCCACCCCAACCGCTAAGTCATCCGATACCAATACTCTATCTGCTGACTTTGCCCAACCCATACACACTATCCCTACCTCTTTTGTGGTTAGATTTATGGATGAATTCACCAAAGCATGTATTGCAAGTGCCTGCCTGAATAACATAACATGTATGTTTGACAGTATATAGCCTTTTTTCTTGCTAAAAAGCTATGTTTAAAACCATAACATACACATCTCCAACTCAGGAACTTACAAAGTTCAACTTTGATAAAGTGAAGACCATATGAGACATTAGTATGTCAAAACTGTTTTGATTTTGCCTTCATCAGATGAGGTGATCTCACCCCTGTAAATGCCAAATTTTGAAGATGCAAAAAAAATTGGGACTCAAAATGTGGATTTCCCTCATGATTCCATGCCTAAAATGTGTGTCTTTTCCCTACATCTATGTTTCGAAAGCCACAAAACACACAATGTGTCAACATGTGCTATCTGCCATCATGAGATATCAATGTACATGTTTTGTGGGTGCAACCCCTTTCTCGCAACTAAAGTAGGTGAGAGAAAGGTCACGTCCCCCATGATGTGAGCTAGCACATGTTGACACACTAGGCCTTATTTCAGAAAGGACAATCCACTTTGCCCTACAAGTGCACTTCCAAATGCACTTGCATTGCACGTGTAGTGGTTTTGCTTTTTTGAAATAAGCCACAGTGTGTCAACATGTGCTAGCTCCCATCATGGGGGATCAATGGATGTGTTTCGGGGGTACAACCCCTTCCTCTCACCTACTTTAGTTGCGAGGAAGGGGTTGCACCCACAAAACGCGTACATTGATATCCCATGATGGCAGATAGCACATGTTGACACACTGTGTGCATCTTCAAAATTTGGCTTTGCAATTACTTTAAAACTTTTTAAAAACATAAAACAATAACGACGAAATTTACATTATTGGGTGGTTTTAGATTTTGGCTAAAACATCAATGATGTTGGTCAGTCTTTTTTGAACATCATTGATGTTTTGCTTGACCTTCTCTAAAATTTGATTGCACATCATTATCTCACTGATGAGGACTTTTGCACTTGCACTGTTGAAGTGAGTTTCTTCTTCCACAACATCCACATCACCTAAAAAGAAAAAACACACCATGTATTATAAATATGCAGGCATACATCTATTACCTGAAGCTGTGGTCTCAGACACTAACCTGTTGTGGTCACCATTTCGACCACTTCCTGAACCTCGGCATCTACATCCTCAGGTTGTGTGCTGAGTTCCCCTTCTTCAGGAAGTGTGGGGTTCCTGGTGTCCTCAGATGTCCCTATTCTTTTCTCCCCTATGTGAATACAAAAAAGGTATACTTAGCAGACAGATATTTGAGGCAAAAAATAGTAATATGAAACATTGCTTGGAAGTGTCGTCCAAAGGTCTGTTTTGCCAGAGTTCAAAGCTGAAGACATTATTTTTTTCCCTTTCAAAAGCTGGAATACTTACCTGTTTGTGCAAGTTTCACACATAGAGAGCCCTAGTATCCACTGGAGCACCATAAAAAGGTTGTTCTGGTGTCCCATACTAGTGCTCCTGCGTCCAGATGTGTAAACAGCCGCTGAATGTCCTCTCCTTACACTGAATCAAGTGTGCATTTCATTATAGTTACAAACACATCTAGACAACAATGTAATAAACTTCTTTTAATACAAATAGGCATGAACAAATGTAGTTAACATGTATCTGCCAAAAACGTCGTATCAGTGGGCGAACTAACAATGTTTAATACAAACAATTTCTATGCCCACAAACCTCGAATTTTAAACTGTACAACAGTAAAGAAAAGCACATGGACCAGCACGAAAGTAATAATAAATAATAGGAACACATGACAAATACTTTTTTGAAGCACTTTCCTGATCCTTCTATACTGATCAGGCTCCCTCAATTTCAGGTCTGTCCAGCATTTCCTCAATTGCTCCTTGGATCGTCATACCCCAAAATTCCTGTGCAGACTTCTCACAACTTTAGTCATGATCTTGGCCTTTCTCACATTTGGGTTTCTGTACGGTCCATGATTCCCATCATAGTCTGTTCTCTTCAAGATGTCCACCATCTCCACCATCTCTTCAAAGGACATATCTGAGGCCTCTTATCTCCTCCTTGATGTGGAACTGCCTTGCTCCGGCCTTTCCTCGTCTTCGTCGTTGCTGCTCTCTGCAAGCACCTGCTGTGTCTCCGCCATGTGCTCTCCCACTGCCCCGAAAGAGAAGAGGCAGGGAATATACTAGAAAGAAGGACAGGGACGGAGTTTCACGTTTGCGCAGTGTATATAAAGCATAACACCCGTGCGTCGTACGTACGATCTGTGAGTGGAGGACGGAGGATCATAAGCGCCGATTGTTTAAACAAAGGTACAATTGTAACTTGGGGCATCAGTGGTTAGTGGCCTATACTGCTTATAGATCGAGGCCTGTATTGGGACAAGATTAGGAGAGTTTAGCCTGACATTAGGGTTTGTCTTGTGTTGTGTCTTGCAACTAAAATGGTGGATAAATTCACTGACCCGGACTTCCTGCCCAAAATCCTAGACATGTACAGGGAGCAGCCATGTCTCTGGCAAGTCCAAAACAGGGACTACTCCAACAAGCCAAAGAGGAAGGCAGCGCTGAAGAAACTGTTGGAATTAGTGAAGCCTGTGTATCCCACGGCAGACATCATTTATTTGAAGGCCAAAATTGGTAGCCTGAGGAGCACATATAATAGGCGCAAGAAGGTCCAGGATTCCATGATATCCGGAGCAGCAGCAGATGATGTATATGTCCCCAGGCTGTGGTACTATGACAGACTGTGTTTTTTGTCAGACCAGACGGAACCCAGGGCATCACTATCTACACTTCCTTCCACACTTCCTTCCACATCAGCTGAGGCTCCCGAAGTCCAATCTGGGCCTTCCATCCAGGAAGAAGATGTGGAGGAGCCCAGCTTGAGCCAGGTATAGCATTGTTGAACATATTTCTTGTCAAAAATTGAATGATGTTAACTAGATGTTATTGATCACTAATTTAAGATTTAACAAAGTGGTTTACATATCAATAGACAGTAGTGGCCAAAAATAATTGGGACAAGAATGAAAAATGCTGGGGTCAGAACGATAGTCTTTTCTATTTGCTAACATTCAATTTGCAACAGTCATGAGCTCAAAATTGTGTGTGATTGATGACCAAAAAACTAAAACTATGTACCATTTTCATACAAAGGAAAGTCTCAGTCAGGAGGCAGCCGTGGCAAGCAGCCAGATGGAATCCCAGGTTCCTCCCCTCCACCCTCCAACCAAAAGGACCAGGAAGGTGAGGAACCTGGAGGAGTCAGCGACTGTATTCCTTCGCCAGGCTACTGCAGCACTTAACATGACCCCTGGTGGCCATGAGGCATTTGGCTGTGTGACAGCAAGCAAACTGGAACACATGGAGGAGGTCCAATACACAATCTGTGAGGAAATCATTTTGAACTCCCTAAACAAGGGGACGATGGGCCAACTCACAAATAAAACCCATCTGTGTGAGTTGGAGCATACCCCTCCACCACCTCCAGCAACACCACCAACACCACAGCCACCCAACCCACCAGAGCAGCATGGAAGGAAGTGTGAAAGGAAGTGTTGATAGTAATGGCCTGGGTTTGGTGTGGTCTGGCAAAAAACGCAGGCTGTTGTAAGACCACAGCCTCGGGACATATATGTCATCTGCTGCTGCTCCCAATCTCTCAGAGTCCTGGACCGTATTGTGCTCCCTACTAAATGGACTCCTCAGGTTATCAATTTTGACAGTCAAATAATTGATGTCTGTCCCGGGGTACAAAGGCTTCACCAATTCCAACTGTTTCTCCAGTGTTGCCCTCCTCTTTATTTTGTTATGATCCCTATTAAATTTCTAAATTTAAATTTTCTAAATTTTTGTTTTGACAAACACTTGGCTATGTGTTTTACTTCAAAAGGGACAGTTTGTTTGTGAGTAGGCAGGTATATTTCAAAAATACAATGTCAAATTAACAAGGGACACCAACACAGTTGTATCTTTGAGGTTAAAAAATACAAGATAATAATGGTGTTGTGGTAACTTGACACACAAAATGACCAAAAAAATTATGGCGATCACTAGAAAAAAAAAGATTATTCTGGGGATTGTGAGGAAAAAAAATGGAGATCACTAGAAAAAAAAAAAAGATGATTATTCTGGAGATCACGAGAAAAGAAAAAACAACAAAAAGAAAGATTATTCAGGAGATCACGAGAAATAATAAAAAATACGTTTGTTAGAACTCTGTGAATATCAGCAGCAAAGCAATTTCAGTATTATAGCATTATACAGAAGAGAATGAGAGAGATTGAGAGATTTCAAAATTTGCCGCGTGACGAATGTGCTATCTCCATTACGAACGCTAGTTTTACGCTTGCGCTTCTGGCTCGTACTTAAAACCGAGCATACATAAACTTTTGAGCGCGGTCAGACTTTCCGACAACAAGCTTACATCCAACATTTCCCATCGGAAAATCTGAACGTGTGTACGCAGCATAAGTATGCAGGCATCCGGGGTAAAACTGTCCACATAGACCATCCCCCGCACCGCTGGCTCTCACCGCTGTCAGTCTGTAATTGTGACCGGGAAGACTACCCTGCAGTAGTAGAGCGATCTGAAAGCGTGGCTTGAACCGCTCATGGAGTGCAGCGTGGAAGGGATGACGTCAATGGCGGTGCCGAGGATGGTCTATTTTGACAGCTTTACCCAAGATGCCTGCATACTTATGCCCTGTACACACAATAGGATTTTCCAACATTTTCCTGTGGGAATGAGTGTGGGGTACACAGTATCCCTACCCATTCGTCAAAAAAGTGTCAAAAAGTAATAAAAACAGACAGTTTTTGACTATTCCTTTATTAAAAAATTAAAAAACAGCTTCCCTGATGTAGATCAACCATCAATCATACCGTCACCCCTGGATCCCAAAAAAATTTACACTGCTGGCAATTACAGCAAACCGCCGAATGCCTGGCTTGCCATTTGACAGTTCTTATATAGGTAAGGGGCGGAGCCACCTGGCGATTTCACCTGGTGGCACTGCCCCTTGTGACGTCACCAATCAGTGCATGCTGCGTCTGTGACGTCACAAGGGGGCGGTTCCACCAGGTGACATCGCCAGGTGGCCTGCCCTTACCTTTATAAGAACTGTCAAACTGCAAGCCAGGCATTCAGCTTGTTGCACTTTAAGCATCATTAAAATCACTGTTCCTGTAAAAACAATGTTCTTTTAAAAAAAATGTTTGCATTGATACATATCCCCCAGAGTAATACCTAGACCCCCATACCCTTTTTATGGCCAATTACTTGCATATAAGCCTTCAAAGTGGGGAATTTTGATTGTTCAAGTTATGGTCCCACAGACTTTAATAGGGTTCGCCGTTTGGGTCAAAACTTTTTCTCTGTTTGGGAGTTCTGGTGTGAACCGAATGGGGGGTTTTCTGCCCATCTCTATGTCTGATAAGTTGGCTCTAAATAGCATGATGCAGGGCTTGGCTCCAGTAGTAGGTAAGGCTTAATTCCAAGTTAGGCAAATGCCATAACCCTGTGCTTCACCGTTATAAAAATCAATTCGAAAATTTGCAAAGGTGCTTTGTTAGAAATATTGTTACTGTGTTTACTGATGGGGCTGATTTAAGTATATCAGGCTTATTTAATAAAACTGTGTAATTAACAATGTGCAATACTCATTGCAACCTTCAGAATCCATAGTCTGACTACAGTAAAGTAGAGTTGGCTAAATCTTTTTGGAAGATGGAGAACCAAACTAAGAAAATGCACAAACATGTACAGTATATGGCTGCCTTAGAATCCTTGTTACTTTGGAACACGATTCTAAATGTCTTATACTTGTCGTGCCTGTTTCCATTACACATCCAGTCAGCTCTAAGGTCCTACAGTATTAACCAGACCAGACCCAGTACATTTGAAGGAGACTTTGGGCTCCATTCATAGAATGAACTCGCATGAGATATTTAGGTGTCAGGGCACATTTTGCCTAAATATCGCATGCGATCCTGAAACTGTCAATTCACTAAACCATGTTGTGGTATTCACCGAGAAACGCATTAAAAGGCATCAAAATCCACTCGTAGAAGGAAATAAATAATTAAAGTCATGCGGACATTTAGTAGTGGTCCAGGCATGCAGTATATGTGGAATGTGTACTGGTAGTTAAGGAGCGGACGGCCACTGCATCCTTAACAAGTAATGAGTCATCAGCTGTCAGTGGGGTTCCCCACTAACAGCTGAAAGTAAAAAAAAAGACCTGGATCTTGAAGGGAACCCCCATGCCAAAAATGTTTTAAAAATGGCGTGGGCCTCCCAAAATCCATACTGGGGCATGTGGCCTGGTATGGTTCAGGGGGAGGGCACTCACTCGTCCCCTCCCTTTCCCGACCTGCCAGGCTGTATGCTCGGATAAGGGCCTGGTATAGATTTTAGGGGGACCAAATGCCATTTTTTTTTAATTTTGGCACAAGGTTCCCCTCAAAATCCATACAAGACCAAAAAGGCATGGTGTGTATTGAGGGGGGTGGAGGTGGCACACCATTTATTTCCCGGGTTTTTTTTATTTATTTATTTTTTTCCATAAAGATTTTTATTCAGTAAATGAAAGGTAAACATACAAGTCAAAACTGTTGACATATGACAGCAAAAAACAAGAATGAAATAATGGTACCAATTAGAGGATACAACATATAAGAGTAGTCAGTAGTGGAATGACCAGGAACAAAGTATGTGGTTAAGTCTTAGCGTAAGAGGGTGGAGGATCTCTTTTTAATTTTTCCCCTCCCCCCACCTATGATCGAGGGAAGGAGGAGATTTACTGATTCTCTCCCGGTCAGAATCTAGGGTGTAATGTATCCTGGCGGGGCATGCTTGGTGGCAAGAGAGGGGTACATTAGTTTAAGAGAGAGTATATATACTCGACTGGCGCAAAAGGAAAAGAATAAAAAGGGGGCAAAAATAAAGAATAGAAAATAGAGGAGAGAAAGGAAAGCGAGGGGGACAGGGGGTGGGGCCTGGGGGAAGGAAGGGGAAAGGAGACCAAGCACTAGGGTAGAGAAGAGAAAGGGAAGAAAGAAGGGGCGAGTAGGGGGAGGAATGTTAGGTGTAGGGGGGTGTTTATTAGGGAATTGGAGGTAGATCCGCACCCATTCCCCTCCGCCCCTTATAAAGCAACAAGAGGCTTGTTGTGGTATTTGCAGATCAACCCTGCGAAGCATACTGACGATACCGGTCAGTGGTTGTGAAATGGGTCCAGCATGCCCATGTGATTGGAAATGTATGCATTCTGTCTTGGGAGACCTTTTATCCTGGAGATTCTCATGAACCATTCCCTGATCGTTGGGATGCAGGTAGAGTGCCAATGTTTGGGGATAGAAAGTCTGGCTGCTTTAACCATATGCATGGCCAAAGATTTATAGTAATCCTTTTTTGTTAGAGATTTATGGTGCAGGAGGAACTGGGCCGGGGTATAGTCTAGGGTAAATGTGGTGATATGTGTGATGAGTCTATGGACCTCCCTCCAGAAGGGTTGAAGTTTCTCACATTCCCACCACACATGAAGCATAGTGCCATCCCCTGACCCACATCTCCAGCAGGTACTGGAAAAGTTAGGGTAGAATTTGTGAAGGCGTGATGGAGTCCTGTACCATCTGGTGACTACCTTATAACTATTTTCTTGGATGACAACGTTTAGCGAGCATTTATGTGCATAGTCATGGATAGTATTCCAATCATCCGTTGTTAGGGGTGTTTGTAAATCTCTATTCCAGGAAGCCTGTGAGGGAGCTGGAACATGGGTTGGTGTCTCCGAAAGGAGGGTGTATAAGAGAGAGATCAGATGTCTTTGCGGTGTTTTGCGATGGCATGGAGACTCAAAGGGTGTAATTTGTCTTGTCTAGTTCATTTGATGGGTATGAGCCACAAGAAAGTGCCGGATTTGCCTATATGTCCAAAAGGAGAACAAAGAAGTCTTAGTGATTGTTCTTATATTTCCTAAGGGAATGGGGATTTCATTGGGGTAGAATTGGAGAGCTAGGACATCCTCAAATGGCCATTCCTGTTGTAAGAAGGTGTTGGAATCGCCTGGGGGAAAAGCAGGGTTTCCTCTTAGCATGGTTAAGGGACCCGGGATAGTAGTGAATGTCCCACATAATGTTGCCTTTCTAAATGCCAATAGTGAAAGGTTAATGAGCGGGTGCAACGAGAGGGTTTGTGGTCAGTGTTTCGAGGGCAGCCAAGGCAGTGGGTGCAAGGGCCCAGACGAAAAGGCTTTTTCAAGGGATACCCAAGACTTTTTGAAGTCATGCATATTCCAGTCTGCGATCCTTGTGAGGTGGCATGCTAAATAATATTTATGTAGGTCCGGCAACCCAATACCCCCTCTAGATTTGGGTAATGTGAGGCATAAATATTTAATGAGAGGAGGAGAGTTCTTCCAGAGGAAGGCAAAGCAGGCCTTCTGAGGTTATAAAGAAGCCTGTTGGTAGGTGTATCAGGCATAGGCGTGAGCAAGGGGTGTGCCAGGTGTGCCTGGGCACACCCTAATGATGGAGTTGGCAACACATCAATTGTGGGCAGGTGACAGGTTAGCCGTGATCCTTACTTGCCGACCCCCAGAACTTGGACAGGATAGGCGACTGGAGTGGAATTTAAGGGACCGATCTGTATTTTCTTCTGCAGCAGCTGAAAGTAGGCTTCTCCTCCTCTTCCTCTCGCTGATATTCAGCTGCAATGGGAGGAAAATACAGGGGATTGGTACCAATGTATGCCACCCCTCTTGTCCCAGTTCCTTTTCTTTCTGCTGCCCAGGTCCCCCTGTGTGATCACCTGCTCCCCCCATTGTTTTAGGATGACGAGTGGGGAAGAGGCCGATTAATATGTCACAAAGGCGTATGTGTTGGAACTTTGAGGTGCACACCCTTATACAATAGGCTGCGCACACCTATGGTATCGGGACTGATTGTATTAGATAGAGTAGACGTGGTAAGATGATCATTTTGATCAGGGCTGAGCGGCCAAACCATGAAACATTCAGACCCATCCAATCTTTAAGATGTTTTTGAGCCTTAAGAAGGGCTGCGTGATAGTTTTTCAAATAGAGATCTGACAGGCGGGCAGGGATTTGGATGCCAAGATATGTGATTTCCTCCTTTTCCCATTGAAATGGGAAGGAGTCTTGACAGTGAGCCACCTCTTGTGAAGGGAGGGTGGCGTTTAGGGCATGTGACTTAGTGTGGTTGATTTTAAGGTTTGATAATTTACCGAAGGATTCTATGTCTTTGAGGAGGTTAGGCAGGGTGATTCGATGTGATTTTAAAGAGAGTAAAATGTCATCAGCGAAAGCTGCCACCTTTAAATTTCTATCTCTCACAGTTACTCCTTGGATGTCGGGGTTGTTTCTCTTTTTTTTTTATCATTTATTTTTTAATTTTTATTTTTTATTTTCATTTTTATTATTATTTATTTTTATTTATTTTTTTCTATTTTTCTCTTTTTTCTTTATTTGTATTTTTAGTTTTATTTAATTAATTAATTTATTTTTTAATTCTTATTTTTATTTTTATTTCATTTTCATTTTCAATATTAGTTTTTCCTTTTTATACTTCATTTTTCGGCTTGTATGTATATTAATTCAATTTTACATGTAAATGTATTCCCAGTGAGCTCCATGGTTCAGCCGGAACTAACGTCTTTAGTCCTTTGAATTGTTTTTGCAGATTGCTATTTGCACTTTTTTGGTCTCTCCCAGCGGCTGTGCTCTGCCTGTGGGAGTGACCTTTTTTCATTTCATCATCAGCATGGTTCCCATGTGGATGGTGATTAGTCCTCTGTGTGGGGGATGTTTCCTCCTTTCCTCTATTTAAGATGGTCGAGTGGGCTGGGAATTACGTCTTTGATAACGCCCTGTAGGTTGGCGAAACATGTCGAAGTATTTCTGCTGGCACTGACGTCATTTCCTGCTCCTTGGAACGCACTTCCTGGTTTCTGGAATGCACGCCGTAAGCAGTGTCCGGATCCATCTCTAATCTCTTTACATGCCTGTTTTTATCAACTATTTTGTAAGTACCCATTTGTATATGGAATAAATCCCTTTTCAAACGGTACTTTTCACTATTAGTTCAATTTTTTTTTATCCTTTTTTGGTGCCTGGTGATTCTGCTGAGAAATTCCAATAAGAAATCCTTTGGTCTGATGTGCACAACACCACTCCTGTGCTTCTCTGGATACCATCACATAATCCTGAAGTGACCCCAGACTGCAAAGCTGGGGGTCATCGCCATTTGTTGAGTGGGGACATGTGTGGGGTTGGCATTTCTGCACCTGAAAAGTCCTGGAGCATCTGTGGTCCGTTGCACTTCAAATGTTTTTTTTTCCCATTGCGGATCAGAACATTCAGCACATTTATTTGGACTTTATTTACATGTTTTTTGCTTTGTATATTCACATCTGCACTCATCTACACTTGGTCACACAAGTGTAGTTTTCTTTTTCACAGTTTTTTCACCATTCAGCGAAAGTTTAAATGTTATATTATTCACTATTTTGGGGTTGTTTCTCAGTCTGTTAAGGAAGGGTTCCAGGGTTAGTATGTAGATCAGGGGTGAAAGCGGGCATCCCTGGCACGTGCCATTGCTGATAGGGAAGGCGTCTGTCACGTGGCCATTGACTCTCACAGCAGCAGAGGGACTGGAATATAGGGCCATTATATGTGATAGCATGCGGGTCTCAAGACCTTTAGCCAAGAGCACCTTGCGCATGTAGTCCCAGGCCACCCTGTCGAACACCTTCTCAGCTTCAAGTGAAAGGAAAAATCCTTGTGATTTGGAAGTCATAAGCCAGTGATGTAGGTTCAATGTACGAATGGTATTGTCTCTGGCCTCCCTACCAGGAACAAAACCCACTTGGTCCAGGGAGATGAGGCCATGCACTAGGGGGAGTAGCCTATTAGCTAAAATCTTCACGTATATTTTAATGTCCACATTTAAAAGAGATATTGGTCTATAATTTGCGACTTGTGAGGGGTCTTTACCTTTCTTAGGTATAACGGTTATGTGTGCAGCTAACATTCTGTCTGGTCTAATCTGGGTGTCCCATAGGGCATTGAAGGTA
This sequence comes from Aquarana catesbeiana, assembly GCF_042186555.1. Classification (NCBI taxonomy): domain Eukaryota; kingdom Metazoa; phylum Chordata; class Amphibia; order Anura; family Ranidae; genus Aquarana; species Aquarana catesbeiana. The sequence continues at coordinate 292,889,796 of NC_133328.1, forward strand.
GCCAGAAGTTTAGGGGAAAGGGTATCAGCAAACGATTTATAATACTGGAGGGTAAAACCATCCGGTCCCGGGCTCTTGCCATTTTCATTTGTTTGATAGCTGACTCCAGTTCTGCTGCCGAGAGGGGGCTCTCAAGATCAAGTGTTTGTTGGGGAGTTATTGGTTTTGGGCTGTACTGGGATAGGAAGTCTCTAATGTGTTTGGTGCGAGTTTCAGTGGTAGTCTGGGTTGTGTGGCTAGAATGTAAATTGGAAAGTTTTGAGTAAAAACTTTAAAATTCTTTAGCAATGTCCTCATTCTTGGCCAGAAGGGTTCCCTGGACGTTACGTATATGGTGAATTGTAGAGGAGATTTTAGAGTTTTGGACCGTGCAGGCTAAAAGGCGTCCACACTTGTTGCCCTGTTTGTAGAAAATCCTCTGGCCAAGGATATAACGTCTTTTAGTGTGTTTGCTCAGCTCCTCTAAAAGGAGGGATCAGGTATGTACTAGATCCTGTAAGGTGGATTGTGCGTGTGTCAGTTTGTGAGATGTTTCAAGGCTCTTAATTGTCCTAGTTAAAGCGTTAATGGTCTCTTGGTGTTGTCTCTTAGCCTTCGCAGCAAGGGCAATCAGTTCACCTCGGATCACACATTTATGTGCTTCCCAGAGGGAAATTGGGGATACCTCCGGATTAGAGTTTTCCGTAAAATATAGATGAAGTCGGGGGCGTATGTGTTCTATCGATATGGGGTCTTTGATTAGGGAGGAGTTCAGATGCCATGTCTTCATTTTAGAGCAGGTTTCAGGGAAAGATAGAGTGACTGTGAGCGGATGATGATCAGAAACATCGGTTCTATGGTAGATTGTTGGAGAAAGGGTAAGTCTGTCTGGGAATGGAGGAAATAATCAATCCTAGAATATTTTTGATGAGGATCTGAATTAAAGGTGTAATCTTTATCGGATGGAAATAAAGTGCACCCAGTGTCGTGGAGGGTTAGATTTTGGAGCTGTATTTTAATCTGGCGCAGGGCTTTGTATGTTAAGGTAGAAGTTCCTGAGGAGGAGTCTAGTACAGGGTTCAAAAGGAAGTTAAAGTCTCCACCTAAGAACACTATTCCTTTCTGGAAGGAGGCTAAAAGGTCGCAAATTTTTCTAAAGAAAACAACCTGATGGTCATTGGGGCAATATATATTGGTTATCGTTATTGGTTTTGAGGCGTATGAGCCCTTGAATATAAAGAAAAAACTAAGTGCGCTACCTACAGTGGTAAATCAATGAATAGTAAATAATAAATACAAATAAATAAATTAAGTTATAAATGGATAAATATTGAATGAATTGAACAGTCCATCAAAGGGTTAAATAATGTCCTAATAGGAGGTGTTTTAGGGAGAAATTTACAGGTCAAGCAAAGGTAAAGATAAGCTGCTTACCAGATATGTTGGATCCCTACTACAGAGATCTTTCAGGCTCAGGATAGTTGACTCCGCAACCAGAGAACAGCTGATTTGTATCCAAACAAAGTTTGCTCCACGTCTGGCAGTTCCCAGTGCTGCAGCGGCAGCCAGGAATGCTCTTAGTATCCACTTCTCTGACAATGCTGGCCGTGATATATAGTATTAAGGAGAGGAAGAGAGACGCTTCATAGTGCAGTAGGTTAAAATCCTTTATTCCACATGACAGACGACTGACATCAAAAGCACAAAGCAAACACAATTGCAAACAAAAAAATATACAGCCATGGCAAAAGCCGATCAGCTGGTATGTGGTGATGTCAGGTCCTCAGGTATGAGCCCTTGAGAAAAATATATCTACCTTCTGGATCAATGAGGGAATCAGATAAGTGAAAGTTTGCATGTTTGGAGATTAATATAGAGACTCCTTTGGTCTTGGATACAGGGTTAGTAGCATGTTACATTGTTACATAGTTAGTCAGGTTGAAAAAAAGACACAAGTCCATCCAGTCCAACCTTAAGAAAATGTATCGTGGAGCGGTATATGTGATTGGAGAGTTTAGGTATAGAGTCTGAGCGGAAATGGGTTTCCTGAAAAAGAATAAAATGGGCCTTGTGTTTAGTGAGGGATGACATGACTTGAGACATAAAAGCAGTATATTGGGGACATTCATGGTAAGGTATAGCTATAATGCAATGAATTATGTTATGAAATCAAAGAGAAATTTGTAGACCAGTATTGCATGATTTGAAGTATCCACAATCGCTGTGACCCCTAAAGGTGTCCTGCTGTCCGATAGATAGGTGGATAAAACAGGTTAACATCAAAGTGTGGTGTTGGGTTATAGGCAGGGGTTAGGCAACTTGTTAAAGTCTTTGTGTGTAAATATGTTTGTGTCATCTCTCCTAATGGGTGTATGGAAAAATGTGTCTGTTTTTATCCAAGGCCACATCTCCATCAATATGTTAGGAATTTGTTTCATATTAGAAATTGTAGAATCCTTAGTTCATACAATACTTCAAGAAAAGTTGTTTTATTCTTCAGAAAGATAAGCAAAGGCAAAACTTACATAATGACATCTGGTAACATATGGTATGGTGATGGCTTCAGAAGGAGTAAGAGATATCAGATGTTACATTCTCCAAAGTGTAGGGTTCCTTCCCTCTCTTCCCACCTCTGTTCCTAACTAGCCATTCAACCCTAAATTCTTATACTGCTTCATAATTTTATGTCAGCATATCCTAGAGTAACACCCATTCTTGCATACAAGCTTATATGGCTTCAGTCTAAAGTTAAGTTACATAACCTCACCCATTGTCCTGACATAGTAACTCAGAATAGAAGTACCTACACAGCAAAACAACATTTCTCTGTCCTCTGTCCTGTAACCTTTATTACAATTACATTATAACATTCATGTGTTTCATATATTTTTCAGAAACTTGTATCACTTAAAATAATAATAAACTCAAAATATTTAACAATTCCCCCTCAATGCACTATAATCAACAAACAAAATAAGTGCATTCATCTTAAATAATAAATGTCTCGGATCCTCCTTTTTTTTACAAACAATACAATAAACATTAATACAATTTAGTGTGTCAGATATTGTACATAAGCATTTTCCAAAACTCTGAGATATTCCTATGAAAAATATGTAACTATTTAATTCCATTGAGAATATATTAATTATTATATTATGTATTAATTTTAATTAATTCTCCATCTAAATCATGTAATAATAAAGATTTTCTTCCTTCAACTTCATAAATGTATTTAACTTCTTGTGAAACTCTTATAACTTTAACCATATCATATAACTATTTTAATATAAAGAAGAAATAAATATCTTTGAAATATCAAATTATATTGCTTTGTAATATAAATTATTAATTAATAAATAAAATTTCTTCCATTCCTTGACATTTCAATAACTAAATAACTTCTACAATATAAGTTTTTATACATTATCCTTGACACTGAACACTTATAATCATAATAAGTAATCTACTCATCTGTAGATAGGTAAAAAACATTCCCATTATTTGATTATCATATTTGATATATTCTATCTATCATTACTATTTATTTTTCTATTTATTTATCTATCTATCCATGACCAACAAGCAACTCTTTCTATTTCCTTTTTTTCAACATTCTATATTATTTATAGCGACTCTGTTTAGACATTAAATCCTTTTCTTCCACACAAGTCCGTATATACTCTAACTATACCTTTTGTTTTTCCTTTTATCTTATTACTATCATCATTATTCAGACAATTCCCCAAAAATTCCTATATGAGAATCACATCCCAAACATCCCAAACATCCCAACTCCCCCTCGAATAATGATCGACCAATCAATATGTCGCTTTTGATGCAAGTCCATATGAATAAATCATTGAAGTTCACCCAAAAATGATAGTCCTTAATAACATAATCAAAAAAATAATTTTTGAAAAAAACAAGAAGTAGTAACAAATAGAAGTTTAGTTGTGCTTGTTGCATTGTCATGGAAGAATTTTAAAAAATATATAAAAAAGTCCAGAAAATAATTGAATCATTTTCTTTATATTTAGAAATAAAAGACATATCTATAAAAGAAAATGAAAACAAGTATCAAATTCTTATAAAAAATTATGTTTTCCTAAGTAATTTTCATTAATCAATATAAACCATTCTAGACTGATAATCCTTTATGTGTTTACCCATTTATTCTTATTTTTACCAATTATTTTTTATTTTTACCAATTTTGAAACAAAAACTAATAATCCCAACGTACCTAAAAGATAACAAAATAATCTTCCCAGTTGATATCTCAGTTGATATCTCAGTTGGCATCTCTGTTGGCATCCCTGCTACCTTCAGATCTATAATTCTTAACCATAACTTTAGCTACTGGAATAAATTACTAAACATACTCATTAGAAGTAGAAATCTCATTCAAGACATCCTTTCTATTTAAATTTAGCAAAGGCCTAGCCATGTTTTGTGAACAAACTTCTGAAATACCTGTACCTGTTGTTTGCAATGTTTGCAACCAAACTTTTTCCTATATAACAGATTATATAAATTACTACGTATGCTAATCTCAAAAGACATCTTGTCATTAACTCAAAAAGTTTTTTTTTTTTAAATTCTATATTTTATTTTTTCCAACAATTTTTATACTTATAAACAAATACATTTTAGTTGCTTGCATATCACATAGTATAATAAATCAATTCTATTTTCATCCAATATATATATCCGATATTGAAAATCAAAAAAAAAAAAAAGAGAGAAAAAGGAGATAAAGAGGGGGGAGGGGGGGAGAAAATATTCCCCCTCCCTTACAATTGGCATAGTGGACAAACTAGGGAGAGAGGCAGGATTACCCCCCCCTCCAGTCCGCCCACACAAAAAAAAAAGGAAAAAGGGGATCATACCTTCCTTCTCCCCTCTCCACCCCCATGTCTCACGTATGCATGGATATAATTTACCAGAACAGGAAACAGGGAGAAAGGGGACGGAGACAGGGAGAAAACGAAAAAAAAAAAAAAAAGAAGGGAATTAAATTCTCCCCCCTCCCCCGCCTGCTCCCCCTCCACAAGCGCACAACCATATTCCCTGATTCATACAAAAAGGGACTATGGTTTCCACTTTAACTCAAAAAGTTAACAAACCCTATGTTTAGAAAATACTAAAGTTTTTAAACTAAAACTATAGCAGGTAAATAAGTCACCCAATCTTTACCTTTTTACCCTATTTAGACTTTATAATACTATTCATACGTTCTACAATACCTGAGTACTTAAGATGATAAGAAACAAAAACTTTACTAAATACCTAAAATTGCATTCATGTCCTATAAAATTTAAAATCATTATCTGATTCCATGTTTTGAAAACCCCAATGGAATATGACATAAGTTCACAACAACTTAGCTTTTGTTAAAAATATTATTTTTTCTAGAATTACCTCAAATAATTTTTCAAAAAGAAACATTAACTAAAAAAAAATCCTTGTATCCTCCTTTAACAGGGGAAAAAAACTAACATAATCAATCTATATAGATTTGCCAAATCCCTCAGTACCTTGTAGTGTCAGGTTACTCTTTCCTTTTGGGTTGTTCTATAAACAAATAAAACAATATTCAGAAGTTTAATGACAAAGTGTTCTAAAATGAGTAGTTCAGAATTTCTTTCATTAGCTTAAACAAAAAATCAGTCAGTCAGCCAGTCAGGTAGACCTGGATAGGCAAAAATAAATATTTTCATTTAAAAATTAAAAAATAACTCTATCCATAATTGTTGGAATCAATTATTTTTACAATAAATTGTATCTCCATTATCAGTCTGTACTGATTCTAACTAAGACAAAATGTCATAGTCCCCCTCTTTATCCTGTGACTAAATGAAATCTTGTAAAAGAATAATCCTACCAGATTATTGTATTTTTTTTCTTTACACTGAAAATTGCTTTAATTTTGTAAAAGAACACTAATTTAGTTTTTTTTTTTTTCTAATACCAACGAAATTGTCTCATCACCCACATACACTTGAATGTAAAATGGCTGAGAGTGATCTCTATATTAATCAAAAATACTAAATTAATAAGGGCTTTTTTTAGATCTTCAAATGATTGTATACAAGTTCTCTCTTGTTATTAAAAATAGTTGCCCTATATCCTCAGTAAGCCTTTATAATTCATTCATTAAAATTTGCCCAGACAGATACTTTGTCTGCAAAAATCTCAATGAACTCTCGAAAAATGTTAGTAAGATCCAAAAAATCTTTTTTTTTTTTTTTCAAAACAATTACTTTATTAAGTAATACCTTTTTAAATATTTATTTTTCTCATCCATGAACCCTCTTCCAAGTATCTGGAAAATGTAACACAAAAATGTGTTGTGCTTTGATGCACAAAAGTGAAAACTGTCATAGCATGACTGACCAGTCTGTGTAACTTCATCTGCATTTCTCTGTTGGTAATACACTCCTTACATGTCCCATACTCTTCAGAGAATGATCTGTTACTCTCAGTCTTAGCTACCATGCTTTGTATCCTCTTCACTGTACAATTCAGTAACAATCTTGTTTCTCGTTTTCATAATGTTTAACATTTTTACCACTTTATAAACATATTTTGTTTGTACATCTGCCAAAAATCATGTACACTAGGTTATATGACTTTCCTGATTATAGTAATGACAAAAAAATTGTTTAGAGGACAATCTCGTGAAACTCACAGATTGGGTCCTGCCCATGGACTGCAATTGGCCATTTCCCTGAGAAAAACTCCTCCCCCAACCAAAGTCCTTACTTTTACCAGAAACACTCATTTACAAATACTTTTAACACTTGTTTTTTTTTTTTTTTTTACAATTTTTATTAGATTGAACAAAACTTTCATATATTAATATTTTCTCTGGGTAGCCTTAAGTAAATCTACTACTTCTAATTAAATAACCAAATCCAAGTTTGGATTTTTTTTTTAAATTGCTCAAACCTTAACTTATTATTTCCTGCAACCAAATCTGTAGAATTTTTGTAAAACACTAAACACCATGTTATTTTCCATTATCTCAATTTCATACAGTTCTTTCCACAATCTTAATCAACTGTTTTTTCTCTGAAAACTTTGTTCTGCCCCATTTTATGTGTTTTAGAATGACCACGTGTAATAACACACATTTTCTGTTGTTCAGGGCTAGGGATGAGCTTCGAGTTCGAGTCGAACTCATGTTCGACTCAAACATTGGCTGTTCGCAAGTTCAACGAACAGCGAACAATTTGGGGTGTTCGCGGCAAATTCGAATGCCGCGGAACACCCTTTAACCACTTCAGCCCCGGAAGGATTTACCCCCTTCCTGACCAGAGCACTTTTTACAATTTGGCACTGCGTCGCTTTAACTGCTAATTGCGCGGTCATGCAATGCTGTACCCAAACGAAATTTGCGTCCTTTTCTTCCCACAAATAGAGCTTTCTTTTGATGGTATTTGATCACCTCTGCCGTTTTTATTTTTTGCGCTATACATGGAAAAAGACCGAAAATTTTGAAAAAAATTGATATTTTCTACTTTTTGTTCTAAAAAAAATCCAATAAACTCAATTTTAGTCATACATTTAGGCCAAAATGTATTCGGCCACATGTCTTTGGTAAAAAAAATGTCAATAAGTGTATATTTATTGGTTTGCGCAAAAGTTATAGCGCCTACAAACTAGGGTACATTTTCTGGAATTTACACAGCCTTTAATTTATGACTGCCTATGTCGTTTCTTGAGGTGCTAAAATGGCAGGGCAGTACAAAACCCCCACAAATGACCCCATTTTGGAAAGTAGACACCCCAAGGAAATTGCTGAGAGGCATGTTGAGCCCATTGAATATTAATTTTTTTTGTCCCAAGTGATTGAATAATGACAAAAAAAAAAAAAAAATTACAAAAAGTTGTCACTAAATGATATATTGCTCACACAGGCCATGGGCATATGTGGAATTGCACCCCAAAATACATTTAGCTGCTTCTCCTGAGTACGGGGATACCACATGTGTGGGACTTTTTGGGAGCCTAGCCGCGTACGGGGCCCCGAAAACCAATCACTGCCTTCAGGATTTCTAAGGGCGTACATTTTTTATTTTACTCCTCACTACCTATCACAGTTTTGAATGCCATAAAATGCCCAGATGGCATAAACCCCCCCCAAATGACCCCATTTTGGAAAGTAGACACCCCAAGCTATTTGCTTTGAGGCATGTTGAGTCCATGGAATGTTTTATATTTTGACACAAGTTGCGGGAAAGTGACAAATTTTTTTTTTTTTTTTTTGCACAAAGTTGTCACTAAATGATATATTGCTCACACAGGCCATGGGCATATGTGGAATTGCACCCCAAAATACATTTAGCTTCTTCTCCTGAGTATGGGGATACCACATGTGTGGGACTTTTTAGGAGCCTAGCCGCGTACGGGGCCCCGAAAACCAATCACCGCCTTCAGGATTTCTAAGGGCGTGAATTTTTGATTTCACTCTTCACTGCCTATCACAGTTTCGGAGGCCATGGAATGCCCAGGTGGCACAACCCCCCCCAAATGACCCCATTTTGGAAAGTAGACACCCCAAGCTATTTGCTGAGAGGCATGGTGAGTATTTTGCAGCTCTCATTTGTTTTTGAAAATAAAGAAAGACAAGAAAAAACATTTTTTTTTTCTTTTTTCAATTTTCAAAACTTTGTGACAAAAAGTGAGGTCTGCAAAATACTCACTATACCTCTCAGCAAATAGCTTGGGAATGGGGTCATTTGGGGGGGGGGGGGGTTTGCCACCTGGGCATTCCATGGCCTCCGAAACTGTGATAGGCAGTGAAGAGTGAAATCAAAAATTTACGCCCTTAGAAAGCCTGAAGGCGGTGCTTGGTTTTCTGAGTCCCGTGCGCGGCTAGGCTCCCAAAAAGTCCCACACATGTGGTATCCCCGTACTCAGGAGAAGCAACAGAATGTATTTTGGGGTGTAATTTTACATATTCCCATGGCATGTTTGAGCAATATATCATTTAGTGACAACTTTGTGCAAAAAAAAAAAAATTGTCTCTTTCCCGCAACTTGTGTCACAATATAAAATATTCCATGGACTCGACATGCCTCTCAGCAAATAGCTTGGGGTGTCTACTTTCCAAAATGGGGTCATTTGGGGGGGTTTTGAACTGTCCTGGCATTTTATGCACAACATTTAGAAGCTTATGTCACACATCACCCACTCTTCTAACCACTTGAATACAAAGCCCTTTCTGACACTTTTTGATTACATGAAAAAATTATTTTTTTTTGCAAGAAAATTACTTTGAACCCCCACACATTATATATTTTTTTAAAGCAAATGCCCTACAGATTAAAATGGTGGGTGTTTCATTTTTTTTTTTTCACACAGTATTTGCGCAGCGATTTTTCAAACGCATTTTTTGGGGAAAAAACACACTTTTTTAAATTTTAATGCACTAAAACACACTATATTGCCCAAATGTTTGATGAAATAAAAAAGATGATCTTAGGCCGAGTACATGGATACCAAACATGACATGCTTTAAAATTGCGCACAAACGTGCAGTGGCGACAAACTAAATACATTTTTAAAAGCCTTTAAAAGCCTTTACAGGTTACCACTTTAGATTTACAGAGGAGGTCTACTGCAAAAATTACTGCCCTCGATCTGACCTTCGCGGTGATACCTCACATGCATGGTGCAATTGCTGTTTACATTTGACGCCAGACTGACGCTTGCGTTTGCCTTAGCGCGAGAGCAGGGGGGACAGGGGTGCTTTTTTTTTTTTTTTTTTTTTTTTCTTTATTTTTTTGCTTTTTTATCTTATTTTTAAACTGTTCCTTTCATATTTTTTTTTTTAAATCATTTTTATTGTTATCTCAGGGAATGTAAATATCCCCTATCATAGCAATAGGTGGTGACAGGTACTCTTTTTTGAAAAAATTGGGGTCTATTAGACCCTAGATTTCTCCACTGCCCTCAAAGCATCTGACCACACCAAGATCGGTGTGATAAAATGCTTTCCCAATTTCCCAATGGCGCTGTTTACATCCGGTAAAATCTAAGTCATGAAATGCTCGTAGCTTCCGGTTTCTTAGGCCATAGAGATGTTTGGAGCCACTCTGGTCTCTGATCAGCTCTATGGTCAGCTGGCTGAATCACCGGCTGCATTCTCAGGTTCCCTGTTGAGACAGGAGAGCCAGAGAAAAACACGGAAGACGGTGGGGGGGGGCATTCCCTCCCACTGCTTGTAAAAGCAGTCTAGAGGCTAATTAGCCGCTAGGATTGCTTTTACATGAAAGCCGACCGCTGGCTGAAAAGAATGATACCAAGATGATACCTAAACCTGCAGGCATCATTCTGGTATAACCACTCAAAGTCGTGAATGGCGTACCTGAAGACAAAAAAATGGTTAACAATAAAGCACAGTAAACGGTAAAGTATAAATAATTGCAGACCTGAAAAACAAACATGATAAAACATAATAACAATAAAACATTGCAGAATAGAATACAGTAAAAAAGAGCAGAACAATAGAGAGAGAATAGAGAGAGAGAGAACAATAAAACGACAACTATTTTTTTTTTATTTTATATTTTTGTATGTGTTTTTTTTTTTTTGTTTTTTTTTTTTTACACTTTTTTTTGTAACTAACTTTTATAACTGTAACCGGTTCCAGGTTCGGGTCTCTCAAAATGTGATGGCATCTTGGGAGACCCTGTGAAAGTGTGCCTAGTCTGTGCAATGCTGTACCCTACGCTAATACTCAACTAGTGAATGGTAGCATTCAAAACATTCACCAATGCAAAGACCAGGATTGTCAGGACAGGAGGGACAATAATAGCGGGTGTCACGCCTATATCCGCGCTTGCTGCAGACACAACATCTTTTTTGGGGGGGTTCGTTGGGTAGGGGTACTCGGGAGGACATAAAGAAAATGCCTCTCATGCAGCTGACTGCATTTGGTTGGGGATGTGAATGGGGGAAGTACGGGCGCTGCAGAAGTGGTCGGTTCCCAATTAGGATTGGCGAATGCAGCAGGAAGGGCACTATGGGCACGACGGGCCTGTGTTTGTCTTTTTGGTGGCAGCGGGACACTACTTGTGCTTGCCACCTCACCAGCTTGAACTGCATTTATGGGACTTGCCACGTCACCAAGTGTTACTGCAGTGCTGGTTTGACTACGACCGGGGTGTACTAGGCCGCTGGTGCTTGCCAGTTCACCAAAACGCTACCAAAAAAACTGTTAGCGATCGCAGGGATCAGGCCTGACTCTGCGAGGGCTGCAGTTATGCGTTTAGTGTTCTGTAAGTGACAGTGATCGATCGATACTGCACTTGGGTGGGCTGGGCCGGGCTGGGCGGAGGGGCAAAACGCAGGTGCTAGCAGGTATCTGGGCTGATCCCACTAACACTGCGTTTTTGGGAACCCTAAACTGCTGGGGACACTAGTATAGATCTGATCGGATCAGGTATTGATCTGATCAGATACTATACCACTAAGGGAGGTGTACGGTGCATGCGTGGGTGTTAGCGCGACTGGCGCTAACCTGACGCTGCCTGGGGCTGGTGCTTGACAGTTCACCAAAACGCTACCAAAAAAACTGTTAGCGATCGCAGGGATCAGGCCTGACTCTGTGAACGCTGCAGTTATGTGTTTAGTGTTTTGTAAGTGACAGTGATCGATCGATACTGCACTTGGGTGGGCTGGGCTGGGCCAGGCGGAGGGGCAAAACGCAGGTGCTAGCAGGTATCTGGGCTGATCCCGCTAACACTGCGTTTTTGGGAACCCTAAACTGCTGGGGATGCTAGTATAGATCTGATCGGATCAGATATTGTTGCGTTCAGATACTATACCACTAAGGAAGGCGTACGGTGCATGCGTGGGTGTTAGCACGACTGGCGCTAACCTGACGCTGCCTGGGGCTGGTACTTGCCAGTTCACCAAAACGCTACCAAAAAAACTGTTAGCGATCGCAGGGATCAGGCCTGACTCTGCGAACGCTGCAGTTATGCGTTTAGCGTTTTGTAAGTGACAGTGATCGATCGATACTGCACTTGGGTGGGCTGGGCTGGGCCGGGCGGAGGGGCAAAACGCAGGTGCTAGCAGGTATCTGGGCTGATCCCGCTAACACTGCGTTTTTGGGAACCCTAAACTGCTGGGGACGCTAGTATAGATCTGATCGGATCAGATATTGATGCGTTCAGATACTATACCACTAAGGGAGGCGTATGCTGCGTGCGTGGGTGTTAGCAGTACTGGCGCTAATCTGACGCTGCCTGGGGCGACGCATATTACCGCCGGGCGATCAGGGGGCTAAACCTTTATTCGGTAATAAACGGCGGGTGCCCTGACACTATAAACAATAAACCAACTAACCAGCGTCACCCGTAACGGTTATACGGTGATCAGTGGTGAAAGGGTTAACTAGGGGGCAATCAAGGGGTTAAAACATTTATTAGATAGTATATGGGGGTCCCTGACGCTATAAAATGCTGACGGCGAACCTAAATATTTACGTTCCTAACTAGCGTCACCAGCGACACTAATACAGCGATCAGAAAAATGATCGCTTAGCGACACTGGTGACAGGGGGTGATCAAGGGGTTAAAACTTTATTAGGGGGGGTTAGGGGGGTACCCTAGACCTAAAGGGGGGTAACACTCACTGTCCTACCACAGTAACTGTCACTAACTGACACCATGCAGTAATCATAAAAAAAAAAAATACTGCTTGGTGTCAGTGTGACAGGGAGGGGGGAGGGGTGATTGGGGGGGGATCGGGGGGCGATCGGGGGGGATCGGGGGTGTTTTGTGTGCCTGGCATGTTCTACTGTGTGTGTGTGTGTTGGTGCACTTACATGTCTTCTCTCCTCGGCGCTAGAACGGAAACTGCAGAGCCGAGGAGAGATGACATCACATCCTCTGCCTGTGTGTACTATACACAGACAGGGGATGTTCCTCATTGGCTGGGAGCGATCGCGAGGGGGGGGCCACGATCGGATGGTCTCCCCCTCGTCTCTCATCGCTCCTAGCCAAATGCCGACTGCCGCTGGCACCGGGGGGGGGGTCCGATCGGACCCCCTGCCCGCGGGAAGGCAATCACGTATGGGTACGTGATTTTGCCTGCCCGTGCCATTCTGCTCACGTATATATGCGTGAGGCGGTCGGCAAGTGGTTAAAAGTCTATGGGAGAAATCAAAAGTCCTAATTTTAAAGGCTTATATGCAAGTTATTGTCATAAAAAGTGTTTGGGGACCTGGGTCTTGCCCCAGGGGACATGGATCAATGCAAAAAAAAGTTTTAAAAACGGCCGTTTTTTCAGGAGCAGTGATTTTAATAATGCTTAAAAGTCAAACAATAAAAGTGTAATATCCCTTTAAAGTTCATAGCTGGGGGGTGTCTATAGTATGCCTGTAAAGGGGCGCATGTTTCCCGTGTTTAGAACAGTCTGACAGCAAAATGACATTTCGAAAGGAAAAAACCCATTTAAAACTACTCGCGGCTATTGCATTGCTGACAATACACATAGAAGTTCATTGATAAAAACGGCATGGGAATTCCCCACAGGGGAACCCCGAACCAAAATTTAAAAAAAAAATGGCGTGGGAGTCCCCCTAAATTCCATACCAGGCCCTTCAGGTCTGGTATGGATATTAAGGGGAACCCCGGCCAAAATTTTAAAAACAAATGACGTGGGGTTCCCCCTAAATTCCATACCAGACCCTTCAGGTCTGGTATGGATTTTAAGGGGAACCCCGCGCCAAAAAAAAAAAAAACAGCTTGGGGTCCCCCCAAAGGTCCATACCAGACCCTTATCCGAGCACGCAACCTGGCAGGCCACAGGAAAAGAGGGGGGGACGAGAATGTGCCCCCCCTCCTGAACCGTACCAGGCCACATGCCCTCAACATTGGGAGGGTGCTTTGGGGTAGCCCCCAAAACACCTTGTCCCCATGTTGATGAGGACAAGGGCCTCATCCCCACAACCCTGGCAGGTGATTGTGGGGGTCTTCGGGCGGGGGGATTATCGGAATCTGGAAGCCCCCTTTAACAAGGGGACCCCCAGATCCCGGCCCCCTCCTGTGTGAAATGGTAAGGGGGTACTTACCCCTACCATTTCACTAAAAAACTGTCAAAAATGTTAAAAATGACAAGAGACAGTTTTTGACAATTCCTTTATTTAAATGCTTCTTCTTTCTTCCTTCATCTTCTTCTTCTGGTTCTTCTGGTTCTTCCTCCGGCGTTCTCGTCCAGCATCTCCTCCGCGGCGTCTTCTATCTTCTTCTCCTCGGGCCGCTCCGCACCCATGGCATGGGGGGGAGGCTCCCGCTCTTGTCTTCATCTTCTTCTTCATCTTCTTCTCTTCTTCCTTCTTCTCTTCTTCTCTTCTTCATTTTCTTCTCCGGGCCGCTCTGCATCCATGCTGGCATGGAGGGAGGCTCCCGCTGTGTGACGGTGTCTCCTCATCTTACGGTTCTTAAATAACAGGGGGCGGGGCCACCCGGTGACCCTGCCCCCTCTGACGCACAGGACATGACGGGACTTCCCTGTGGCATTCCCCATGATGTCACAGGGAAGTCTCGTCAAGTCAACGTGCATCAGAGGGGGGCGGGGTCACTAGGTGGCCCCGCCCCCCGTTATTTAAGAACCGTCAGACGAGGAGACGCCGTCACACAGCGGGAGCCTCCCTCCATGCCAGCATGGATGCGGAGCGGCCCGGAGAAGAAAATGAAGAAGAGAAGAAGAGAAGAAGAGAAGAAGGAAGAAGAGAAGAAGATGAAGAGAAGAGCGGGAGCCTCCCCCCATGCCATGGGTGCGGAGCAGCCCGAGGAGAAGAAGATAGAAGACGCCGCGGAGGAGATGCTGGACGAGAACGCCGGAGGAAGAACCAAAAGAGCCAGAAGAACCAGAAGAAGAAGATGAAGGAAGATAGAAGAAAGAAGAAGCATTTAAATAAAGGAATTGTCAAAAACTCTCTTGTCATTTTTAACATTTTTGACAGTTTTTTAGTGAAATGGTAGGGGTAAGTACCCCCTTACCATTTCACACAGGGGGGGCAGGATCTGGGGGTCCCCTTGTTAAAGGGGGCTTCCAGATTCCGATAAGCCCCCCACCCGCAGACCCCCACAACCACCGGCCAGGGTTGTGGGGATGAGGCCCTTGTCCTCATCAACATGGGGACAAGGTGTTTTGGGGGGCTACCCCAAAGCACCCTCCCAATGTTGAGGGCATGTGGCCTGGTACGGTTCAGGAGGGGGGCAGCACTCTCATCCCCCCCTCTTTTCCTGCGGCCTGCCAGGTTGCGTGCTCGGATAAGGGTTTGGTATGGATTTTTGGGGGGACCCCACGCTGTTTTTTTTTTTTGGCGCGGGGTTCCCCTTAAAATCCATACCAGACCTGAAGGGTCTGGTATGGAATTTAGGGGGACCCCCACGTCATTTTTTTTTAAATTTTGGCCGGGGTTCCCCTTAATATCCATACCAGACCTGAAGGGCCTGGTATGGAATTTAGGGGGACTCCCATGTAATTTTTTTTTTTTTTAATTTTGGTTCGGGGTTCCCCTGTGGGGAATTCCCATGCTGTTTTTATCAATGAACTTCTATGTGTATTGTCGGCAATGCAATAGCCGCGAGTAGTTTTAAATGGGTTTTTTCCTTCGAAATGTCATTTTGCTGTCAGACTGTTCTAAACACGGGAAACATGCGCCCCTTTACAGGCATACTATAGACACCCCCCAGCTACGAAATTTAAAGGGATATTACACTTTTATTGTTTGACTTTAAGCATTATTAAAATCACTGCTCCTGAAAAAACGGCCGTTTTTAAAACTTTTTTTGCATTGATCCATGTCCCCTGGGGCAGGACCCAGGTCCCCAAACACTTTTTATGACAATAACTTGCATATAAGCCTTTAAAATTAACACTTTTGATTATTCATGTTCATGTCCCATAGACTTTAATGGTGTTCACGTGTTCGAACAAACTTTTTTCCTGTTCGCATGTTCTGGTGCGAACCGAACAGGGGGGTGTTCGGCTCATCCCTATTCAGGGCTTAAATATTCATAAACATTGACATGCAGCATTAAACTTAGTTTCCTTATTAAAGAACTTCTTTACACTATGGCATTAATTAATTAATTACCTTACTACTGCATGTAGTAAGATTGTTCATTGCCTTTTCTTTCGTTCGTTGCTTTTTCTTTCGTTTGTTGCTTTTTCTTGGAAGAATATTGTCCTTATCTTTTTTTTTCTTTGAAGAATAATTTTCTTGTAGTTTTTGCTTTGTTCCTTGAATTGTGTGCTGTAATGTTTGCCTGTTGATCTTTCTTTGCCTTTGTCTTTGGACCTTCCATCTTCAAACATCAAAATCCGACTTTCATATTAGCTCACCCAAAGAGTACATCTGCCCGTTGTACCTACAATGGTGGCTTTTTCAAATAATGTGAAGTTTTATTTCCTGTTTCAACAATTATTTTTCTTCTTGGGCAACAACCCAAATATTTTCTTATATGAGATTTTCTCACCTTCTTAGGAACTAACCTTAGCAGAAATCCTCACGTACGTAACGTTACGTTTTCAAAAACAAAGCCCTGGATTTCCAGAATAACTTGAAGCATACCATCCAACTGGCCTTGTCAATCAACCTCGTAGGCTGGGTCTTTTTCTTTTTTTTTCTTCGTACAACGTTGAAAACTTTGGTTAGAGGTGAGAAAAACAGACAGAGGAAAAACTCACCCTCGACTTTTACTGGACTGTTGTCCACATCTGACGCAACACAAACTCCTATTTCTAGGTTCTTTGATCGTTTTTTGCCGAGACTTGATCAATCACGAAATTGTGTTAACCACTTCAATACCAGGCACTTAGGCACCTTCCTGCCCAAGCCAATTTTCAGCTTTCAGCACTGTCACAATTTGAATGACAATTGCGTGGTCATACAACACTGTACCCAAACGAATTTTTTATCATTTTGTTCCCACAAATAGAGCTTTCTTTTGGTGGTATTTGATCACCTCTTCGGTTTTTATTTTTTGCGCAACAAATAAAAAAAGATTTAAAATTAAAAAAAAAAAAGTTTTTCTTTGTTTCTGTTAAAAATTTTTGTAAATAAGTACGTTTTCTTCTTTAATGATGAGCACTGAGGGCCAATGAGGTGGCACTGGCAGGCACTGATGATGGGCACTGAAATGCGGCACTGATGGACACTGATAGGTGGCACTGATGGGCACTGATAGATGGCACTGGTATGCAGCACTGATAGGCACTCATAGGCGGCACTGATGGGCACTCATAGGCAGCACTAATGGGCACTCATAGGCGGCACTGATGGGCACTTATGGGTGGCACTGATGGGTACTTATTGGTGGTACTGATAGGTGGCACGGATGGGCACTGATGGGCACTGATAGGTGGTCAGATAGGTCAGACTGACACACCGCTCCACCGATCGCCGCGATGCGCACCCCCATGGGTGCACAGCGGCTGTTATCCTGAAGGACATCATATGACGCCCAGTCAGGATAACTGAGCCATCCCCCGCCGTCAATCTTCTATAGGCTGGGCGGGAAGTGGTTAACCTCCCCCCTTTGTTAAGGAGTGGGAAAAAAAATGAGTGAAGAAAAGTATAAATACTAGAATTCTTGTATCTCAAGGGCGTTTCTGGATGAATGGCTTTCCGACTTGTTAAAGTCTTTGTGTGTAAATATGTCTGTGTCATCTCTCCAAATGGGTGTGTGGAGAAGTATGTCTGTCTTTATCCAAGGCCGCATCTCCATCAATATGTTAGGAATTTGTTTCATATTAGAAATAGTAGAATCCTTAGTTCGTACAATACTTCAAGAAAAGTTGTTTTATTCTTCAGAAAGAGAGCAAAGACAAGACTTACATAGTGACATCTGGTAACATATGGTATGGTGATGGCTTCAGAAGGAGGAAGAGATATCAGATGTTACATTCTAAAAAGTGTAGGGTTCCTTCCTTCTCTTCCCACCTCTCTTCCTAACTAGCCATTCAACCCTAAATTCTTATACTGTTTCATACACAGCGGGAGACCCTCACTCGAGTATAAGCTGAGGGGGGCTTTTTTAGCATAAAAAATGTGCTGAAAAAGTTGGCTTATACTCTTATACTCTATACTCTAGTATATACTGTAAGTCATATTTACCAATCTATTCTAATTTCCTGGAAGAAGCCTCACCATCAAAAATTTTCTTTATCCCAAAGTGAAAATGCACAATCTCCCAAAATGGGGACATCAATAAAAACATGAGGGAGGTTCTGTCATCTTGCCATTCTATCCAGATCTAAAGCTGTAATCCAATATTAACCACTTGCCGACCTCCTCACAAAGATATACGTCGGCAGAATGGCAAGGGCAGGCAGAGTAACGTACCCATACGTTACTCCCCTCCCGAGGTGGTCGGCATCGTTGCAGGAGTGATCCGTCCTGAGAGGGAGGCCACTGATTCATGGCCACCCCCTCACAATCTTTCCTGATGAATGGGAAGTTTCCTCTGATTCTGAAACTGTAAACAGAAGCAGAGGAATTGATGTCATCTCTCCTTGTGTCAGTCTTTTCGTCCGGAGCCCGAGGAGAGAAGACACCACTGTGAGTTTTCACCAACAGCACACTAACACCAGTACACATAGGCACACAAATCACCCCCAATCACCCCCAATTCCCCCCAATCAACCCCCCTGCCCCCCCTGTCACCCCTTGTCACAGTGACACCAATAGCAGTTTTCATTTTTTTACTGATCACTGCATTGGTGTCATTTTGTGACTGTTATAAGTGTTAGGGCAATTAGTGGTAGGCCCCTTTAAGTATAGGGTACCCCCTACCCCCCTAATAAAGGTTTAACCCCTTGATCGCCCCGCAGTTAACCCTTTTACCCCCTGTCGCCAGTGTCACTAATCAATCATTTTTCTGATAGCCGTATTGGTGTCACGGGTAACGCTAGTTAGCCTATTAGTTATTTAGGTTCACCGTCAGCTTTTTATAGCATCAGGTACCCCCATATACTACCTAATAAAGGTTTTAATCCCCTGATTGCCCCCTAGTTAATCCTTTCACCAGTGATCACCGCATAAGTGTTACGGGTGACGCTGGTTAGTTCGTTTGTTTTTTATACTACTGTTTATTACCCAATAAAGGTTTAACCCCCTGATCACCCGGTGAGTGATATCAAATAGGTTTTAGGGGCAGTAAGGGTTTGCATCACCCCAGGCAGTGTCAGATTAGTGCCAGTACCGCTAACACCCATGCACGCAGCATACACCTCCCTTAGTGGTATAGTGTCTGAACGGATCAATATCTGATCTGAACAGATCTATACTAGAGTCCCCAGCAGTTTAGGGTTCCCAAAAACGCAGTGATAGTGGGATCAGCCCAGATACCTGCTAGCACCTGTGTTTTGCCCCTCCGCCCAACCCAGCCCATCCAAGTGCAGTATCGATCGATCACTGTCACTTACAAAACACTATACACATAACTGCAGCATTTGCAGAGTCAGGCCTGATCCCTGCGATCACTAACAGTTTTTTTGGTAGCATTTGATACAGTAGCTGACAGCCTAGGAGCTTTTTTATCTGTGAGTCTCACTACTGTACCAGTAAATTTAGAGCCCAAAATGGCAAATCGAAGGTACACTAGTGAAGAGGCCCACACGTTTATGAGCATGACAGATAGTGAAGAGGAAGTCACTCATCTGTCAGATTCAGGCTCAGAATATGATCCTGTAGACCACAGCTTCTCCATGACAGATAGCTCTGATGACGTAGTTGTGGTCCCTGCCAAGGTCAGACGTACCAGACCCCGATCTTCTTCTGCTGTTGAGGTGCAAGAACCACAGGGCTCTCGTATGGAGCAGAGAAGTACTAGTGCCACTCATCCTTCTGGTGAACTGTCAAGCACCAGTGGCCCAGTACATCCTGGTCGTACATCCAGCACTGCAGTATCACATGGTGACGTGGCAAGTCCCACAACTGCAGTTCAAGCTGGCGAGGTGGCAAGCACAAGTAGTGTCCCGCTGCCACCAAGACAAAGACAGGCCCGTCGTGCCCATAGTGTCCTAGTGTCCTGCAGAATTTGCCAATCCAATTGGGAGCCCACCACTTCTGCAGCACCCGTACTTCCCCCATTCACTGGTCAACCTGGAATTCAGGTGGAAACAGTTGATTTTACGTCACTTGATTTTTATTTGCTGTTTTTCACCGAAGATCTCTATAGTTCTATTGTGGACCAAAGTAATCTGTATGCTGGTCAATTCATCACCGCTAATCCCCAGCCCTCCCTTGCCAGAGATTGGAAACCAACTACGGTTTCCGAATTTAAGACCTTTCTGGGCCTATCCCTCGACATGGGCATCGTTAAAATGAGTATGTTGCGGTCATATTGCTCCACTGACCCAATTTACCATATGCCCGTGTTCTCTGCTTCCATGACCAGGGCATTACATGAGCAGATTTTGTGGTTCATGCACTTCAACAACAATGAACTCTGTCATCCTCGTGGAGACCCTGGATACGATCGGCTCTACAAAATTCGGCCCCTCGTAAACCACTTCAGCAAACGTTTTGCAGCCTTGTTTACTCCCCATCAAGTTGTCTGCATTGATGAGTCCCTGATTAAGTTTTCTGGTCACTTGTCTTTCAAACAGTATCTTCCCAGCAAGCGTGCCAGATACGGGGTCAAGATGTATAAGCTCTGTGACAGGGCCACAGGCTATACATATAGTTTTATGGTTTACAAGGGAAAAGATAGTCACGTAGAGCCACCAAACTGCCCAGATTACATAGGGAGCAGTGGCAAGATTGTGTGGGACTTGGTGTCACCCTTATTCAGGGTACCATTTGTATGTGGACAATTATTACATGAGCATGCCACTTTTTATTCACTTATTTGATCATCAGATTGGCGCATGTGGCACCGTGCGATCTAATTGCCGGGGCTTACCCCAGAGGCTTTACAGATTCCCGTCTTAGGCTGGGGGAGAGAGTCTGCTTGAAGTGTAATAACTTGCTCACTGTGAAGTGGAGGGATAATAAGAATGTTTTCGTTCTGTCCTCCCTACATGCAGACATGACGGTCCAAATTCCTACAGTGACTGGTGTTCTGGAGAAACCCCTATATTCATGAATATAACTAAATATGGGAGGGGTGGACCTCAACGACCAGTTGTTGGCGCCGTACCTAGTTGCCATAAGGCCAGGGCTGGTACAAAAAAGTGTCTGGATACTTATTTCAATTGGATTATGCTCATGTGCTATACAGAGCTTCAGAATGGACTGGATCCTTCCTTAAATTCCAGGATGAGATCGTCAGAGCCCTTCTGTTTCCAGACGGTGCTCCACCTCACCTTCCCAATCCAAATGCAGTAAGCCGGCTGCATGAGAGGAATTTCCCGTATATCCTCCCTAGTAGCCCTACTCAACGAGCCCCCCAAAGAAGATGTCATGTCTGTAGCAAGCGCTGATATAGGCGTGACAACCGCTATTATTGTCCCTCCTGTCCTGACAATCCTGGTCTTTGCATTGGTGAATTTTTTGAACGCTACCATACACTAGTGGAGTTTTCGTGTAGAGTACAGCACTGCACAGACTAGGACACACTTTCACAGGGTCTCCCAAGATGCCATCCCATTTTGAGAGACCCGAACCTGGAACTGAACCGTTACAGTTACAGTTACAAATAAAATTGTAAAAAAAAAACACAAAAAAATATAAGATAAAAACCAAAAATAGTTGTCATTTTATTGTTCTCGCTCTCTCTATTTTCTCTCTATTGTTCTGCTCTTTTTACTGTATTCTATTCTGCAATGTTTTATTGTTATTATGTTTTATCATGTTTGCTTTTCAGGTATGTAATTTTTTTATACTTTACTGGTTGCTGTGCTTTATTGTTAACCATTTTTTTGTTTTCAGGTACGCCATTCAGCTGCAGCGCGGATTTATTTATCTTGACAGCAACAGCATTTGCTCCCACCATACATAAAGCTGTCTTACTGTTATACTGTAATGTTACTTTGTTTTATTGTTAACCATCATTTGCATAGCAGGTACGCCATTCAGTTGCAGCGCGGATTTATTTATCTTGACAGCAACAGCGTTTGCTCCCACAATAATTAAAGCCGTGACTCCAGCACTGTAGGAGGTGATTTCATCACCACAGTTAAAAAAAAAAATGGTGCATGTACAGTGGGGCAAAAAAGTATTTAGTCAGCCACCAATTGTGTAAGTTCTCCCACTTAAAAAGATGAAAGATGCCTGTAATTGTCATCATAGGTACACCTCAACTATGAGAGACAAAATGTGGAAACAAATCCAGACAATCACATTGTCTGATTTTTGAAAGAATGTATTTGCAAATTATGGTGGAAAATAAGTATTTGGTCACCTACAAGATTTCTGGCTCTCACAGACCTGTATCTTCTTTAGGAGGCTCCTCTGTCCTCCACTCATTACCTGTATTAATGGCACCTGTTTGAACTTGTTATCAGTGTAAAAGACACCTGTCCACAACCTCAAACAGTCACACTCTAAACTCCACTATGGTGAAGACCAAAGAGCTGTCAAAGGACACCAGAAACAAAATTGTAGACCTGCACCAGGCTGGGAAGACTGAATCTACAATAGGCAAGCAGCTTGGTGTGAAGAAATCAACTGTGGGAGCAATAATTAGAAAATGGAAGACATACAAGACCACTGATAATCTCCCTCGATCTGGGGCTCCACGCAAGATCTCACCCCATGGGGTCAAAATGATCACAAGAACGGTGAGCAAAAATCCCTGAACCACACAGGGGGACATAATGAATGACCTGCAGAGAGCTGGGACCAACGTAACAAAGGCTACCATCAGTAACATACTACACCGCCAGGGACTCAGATCCTGCAGTGCCAGACGTGTCCCCCTGCTTAAGCCAGTACATGTCCGGGCCCGTCTGAGGTTTGCTAGAGAGCATTTGGATGATCCAGAAGAGGATTAGGAGAATGTCATATGGTCAGATGAAAACAAAGTAGAACTGTTTGGTAGAATCACAACTGTCATGTTTGGAGGAGAGAGAATGCTGAGTTGCAACCAAAGAACACCATACCTACTGTGAAGCATGGGGGTGGCAACATCATGCTTTGGGGCTGTTTCTCTGCAAAGGGAACAGGAGGTTTGATCTGTGTACATGAAAGAATAAATGGGACCATGTATCGTGAGATTTTGAGTGCAAACCTCCTTCCATCAGCAAGGGCATTGAAGATGAAACGTGGCTGGGTCTTTCGGCATGACAATGATCCCAAACACACCACCCGGGCAACGAAGTAGTGGCTTCGTAAGAAGCATTTCAAGGTCCTGGAATGGCCTAGCCAGTCTCCAGATCTCAACCCCATAGAAAACCTTTGGCGGGAGTTGAAAGTCCGTGTTGCCCAGCGACAGCCCCAAAACATCACTGCTCTAGAGGAGATGTGCATGGAGGAATGGGCCAACATACCAGCAATAGGCTGTGACAACCTTGTGAAGACTTACAGAAAAAATTTGACCTCTGTCATTGCCAACAAAGGATATATAACAAAGTATTGAGATGAACTTTTGATATTGACCAAATACTTATTTTCCACCACAATTTGCAAATAAATTCTTTCAAAAATCAGACAATGTGATTGTCTGGATTTGTTTCCACATTTTGTCTCTCATAGTTGAGGTATACCCATGATGACAATTACAGGCCTCTCTCATCTTTTTAAGTGGGAGAACTTGCACATTTGGTGGCTGACTAAATACTTTTTTTCCCCACTGTATGCCCATCATTAGAATTGGGTGGATGAAGGGAGGTATTCTAATGGTGGGCATACCCACCGATCAATCTCTTTTTTTCGTTCAGCCCACAGGCTGCATGAAAAAAAAGATTATAATATATACCCAAAAAAGGACCAGAAACATACAGACCCCCTGTCGCCAGTGTCACTAATCAATCATTTTTCTGATAGCCGTATTGGTGTCACGGGTAACGCTAGTTAGCCTATTAGTTATTTAGGTTCACCGTCAGCTTTTTATAACGTCAGGTACCCCCATATACTACCTAATAAAGGTTTTAATCCCCTGATTGCCCCCTAGTTAATCCTTTCACCAGTGATCACCGCATAAGTGTTACGGGTGACGCTGGTTAGTTAGTTTGTTTTTTATACTACTGTTTATTACCCAATAAAGGTTTAACCCCCTGATCACCCGGTGAGTGATATCAAATAGGTTTTAGGGGCAGTAAGGGTTTGCATCACCCCAGGCAGTGTCAGATTAGTGCCAGTACCGCTAACACCCATGCACGCAGCATACACCTCCCTTAGTGGTATAGTGCCTGAACGGATCAATATCTGATCTGAACAGATCTATACTAGAGTCCCCAGCAGTTTAGGGTTCCCAAAAACGCAGTGTTAGTGGGATCAGCCCAGATACCTGCTAGCACCTGCGTTTTGCCCCTCCGCCCAACCCAGCCCATCCAAGTGCAGTATCGATCGATCACTGTCACTTACAAAACACTATACACATAACTGCAGCATTTGCAGAGTCAGGCCTGATCCCTGCGATCACTAACAGTTTTTTTGGTGGCATTTGATACAGTAGCTGACAGCCTAGGAGCTTTTTTATCTGTGAGTCTCACTACTGTACCAGTAAATTTAGAGCCCAAAATGGCAAATCGAAGGTACACTAGTGAAGAGGCCCACACGTTTATGAGCATGACAGATAGTGAAGAGGAAGTCACTCATCTGTCAGATTCAGGCTCAGAATATGATCCTGTAGACCACAGCTTCTCCATGACAGATAGCTCTGACGACGTAGTTGTGGTCCCTGCCAAGGTCAGACGTACCAGACCCCGATCTTCTTCTGCTGTTGAGGTGCAAGAACCACAGGGCTCTCGTATGGAGCAGAGAAGTACTAGTGCCACTCATCCTTCTGGTGAACTGTCAAGCACCAGTGGCCCAGTACATCCTGGTCGTACATCCAGCACTGCAGTATCACATGGTGACGTGGCAAGTCCCACAACTGCAGTTCAAGCTGGCGAGGTGGCAAGCACAAGTAGTGTCCCGCTGCCACCAAGACAAAAACAGGCCCGTCGTGCCCATAGTGTCCTAGTGTCCTGCAGAATTTGCCAATCCAATTGGGAGCCCACCACTTCTGCAGCACCCGTACTTCCCCCATTCACTGGTCAACCTGGAATTCAGGTGGAAACAGTTGATTTTACGTCACTTGATTTTTATTTGCTGTTTTTCACCGAAGATCTCTATAGTTCTATTGTGGACCAAAGTAATCTGTATGCTGGTCAATTCATCACCGCTAATCCCCAGTCCTCCCTTGCCAGAGATTGGAAACCAACTACGGTTTCCGAATTTAAGACCTTTCTGGGCCTATCCCTCGACATGGGCATCGTTAAAATGAGTATGTTGCGGTCATATTGCTCCACTGACCCAATTTACCATATGCCCGTGTTCTCTGCTTCCATGACCAGGGCATTACATGAGCAGATCTTGTGGTTCATGCACTTCAACAACAATGAACTCTGTCATCCTCGCGGAGACCCTGGATACGATCGGCTCTACAAAATTCGGCCCCTCGTAAACCACTTCAGCAAACGTTTTGCAGCCTTGTTTACTCCCCATCAAGTTGTCTGCATTGATGAGTCCCTGATTAAGTTTTCTGGTCACTTGTCTTTCAAACAGTATCTTCCCAGCAAGCGTGCCAGATACGGGGTCAAGATGTATAAGCTCTGTGACAGGGCCACAGGCTATACATATAGTTTTATGGTTTACAAGGGAAAAGATAGTCACGTAGAGCCACCAAACTGCCCAGATTACATAGGGAGCAGTGGCAAGATTGTGTGGGACTTGGTGTCACCCTTATTCAGGGTACCATTTGTATGTGGACAATTATTACATGAGCATGCCACTTTTTATTCACTTATTTGATCATCAGATTGGCGCATGTGGCACCGTGCGATCTAATTGCCGGGGCTTACCCCAGAGGCTTTACAGATTCCCGTCTTAGGCTGGGGGAGAGAGTCTGCTTGAAGTGTAATAACTTGCTCACTGTGAAGTGGAGGGATAATAAGAATGTTTTCGTTCTGTCCTCCCTACATGCAGACATGACGGTCCAAATTCCTACAGTGACTGGTGTTCTGGAGAAACCCCTATATTCATGAATATAACTAAATATGGGAGGGGTGGACCTCAACGACCAGTTGTTGGCGCCGTACCTAGTTGCCATAAGGCCAGGCGCTGGTACAAAAAAGTGTCTGGATACTTATTTCAATTGGATTATGCTCATGTGCTATACAGAGCTTCAGAATGGACTGGATCCTTCCTTAAATTCCAGGATGAGATCGTCAGAGCCCTTCTGTTTCCAGACGGTGCTCCACCTCACCTTCCCAATCCAAATGCAGTAAGCCGGCTGCATGAGAGGAATTTCCCGTATATCCACCCTAGTAGCCCTACTCAACGAGCCCCCCAAAGAAGATGTCATGTCTGTAGCAAGCGCTGATATAGGCGTGACAACCGCTATTATTGTCCCTCCTGTCCTGACAATCCTGGTCTTTGCATTGGTGAATTTTTTGAACGCTACCATACACTAGTGGAGTTTTCGTGTAGAGTACAGCACTGCACAGACTAGGACACACTTTCACAGGGTCTCCCAAGATGCCATCCCATTTTGAGAGACCCGAACCTGGAACTGAACCGTTACAGTTACAGTTACAAATAAAATTGTAAAAAAAAAACCACAAAAAAATATAAGATAAAAACCAAAAATAGTTGTCATTTTATTGTTCTCGCTCTCTCTATTTTCTCTCTATTGTTCTGCTCTTTTTACTGTATTCTATTCTGCAATGTTTTATTGTTATTATGTTTTATCATGTTTGCTTTTCAGGTATGTAATTTTTTTATACTTTACTGGTTGCTGTGCTTTATTGTTAACCATTTTTTTGTTTTCAGGTACGCCATTCAGCTGCAGCGCGGATTTATTTATCTTGACAGCAACAGCATTTGCTCCCACCATACATAAAGCTGTCTTACTGTTATACTGTAATGTTACTTTGTTTTATTGTTAACCATCATTTGCATAGCAGGTACGCCATTCAGTTGCAGCGCGGATTTATTTATCTTGACAGCAACAGCGTTTGCTCCCACAATAATTAAAGCCGTGACTCCAGCACTGTAGGAGGTGATTTCATCACCACAGTTAAAAAAAAAAATGGTGCATGTACAGTGGGGCAAAAAAGTATTTAGTCAGCCACCAATTGTGTAAGTTCTCCCACTTAAAAAGATGAGAGATGCCTGTAATTGTCATCATAGGTACACCTCAACTATGAGAGACAAAATGTGGAAACAAATCCAGACAATCACATTGTCTGATTTTTGAAAGAATGTATTTGCAAATTATGGTGGAAAATAAGTATTTGGTCACCTACAAGATTTCTGGCTCTCACAGACCTGTATCTTCTTTAGGAGGCTCCTCTGTCCTCCACTCATTACCTGTATTAATGGCACCTGTTTGAACTTGTTATCAGTGTAAAAGACACCTGTCCACAACCTCAAACAGTCACACTCTAAACTCCACTATGGTGAAGACCAAAGAGCTGTCAAAGGACACCAGAAACAAAATTGTAGACCTGCACCAGGCTGGGAAGACTGAATCTGCAATAGGCAAGCAGCTTGGTGTGAAGAAATCAACTGTGGGAGCAATAATTAGAAAATGGAAGACATACAAGACCACTGATAATCTCCCTCGATCTGGGGCTCCACGCAAGATCTCACCCCATGGGGTCAAAATGATCACAAGAACGGTGAGCAAAAATCCCTGAACCACACAGGGGGACATAATGAATGACCTGCAGAGAGCTGGGACCAACGTAACAAAGGCTACCATCAGTAACATACTACACCGCCAGGGACTCAGATCCTGCAGTGCCAGACGTGTCCCCCTGCTTAAGCCAGTACATGTCCGGGCCCGTCTGAGGTTTGCTAGAGAGCATTTGGATGATCCAGAAGAGGATTAGGAGAATGTCATATGGTCAGATGAAAACAAAGTAGAACTGTTTGGTAGAATCACAACTGTCATGTTTGGAGGAGAGAGAATGCTGAGTTGCAACCAAAGAACACCATACCTACTGTGAAGCATGGGGGTGGCAACATCATGCTTTGGGGCTGTTTCTCTGCAAAGGGAACAGGAGGTTTGATCTGTGTACATGAAAGAATAAATGGGACCATGTATCGTGAGATTTTGAGTGCAAACCTCCTTCCATCAGCAAGGGCATTGAAGATGAAACGTGGCTGGGTCTTTCGGCATGACAATGATCCCAAACACACCACCCGGGCAACGAAGTAGTGGCTTCGTAAGAAGCATTTCAAGGTCCTGGAATGGCCTAGCCAGTCTCCAGATCTCAACCCCATAGAAAACCTTTGGCGGGAGTTGAAAGTCCGTGTTGCCCAGCGACAGCCCCAAAACATCACTGCTCTAGAGGAGATGTGCATGGAGGAATGGGCCAACATACCAGCAATAGGCTGTGACAACCTTGTGAAGACTTACAGAAAAAATTTGACCTCTGTCATTGCCAACAAAGGATATATAACAAAGTATTGAGATGAACTTTTGATATTGACCAAATACTTATTTTCCACCACAATTTGCAAATAAATTCTTTCAAAAATCAGACAATGTGATTGTCTGGATTTGTTTCCACATTTTGTCTCTCATAGTTGAGGTATACCCATGATGACAATTACAGGCCTCTCTCATCTTTTTAAGTGGGAGAACTTGCACATTTGGTGGCTGACTAAATACTTTTTTTCCCCACTGTATGCCCATCATTAGAATTGGGTGGATGAAGGGAGGTATTCTAATGGTGGGCATACCCACCGATCAATCTCTTTTTTTCGTTCAGCCCACAGGCTGCATGAAAAAAAAGATTATAATATATACCCAAAAAAGGACCAGAAACATACAGACCCCCTGTCGCCAGTGTCACTAATCAATCATTTTTCTGATAGCCGTATTGGTGTCACGGGTAACGCTAGTTAGCCTATTAGTTATTTAGGTTCACCGTCAGCTTTTTATAGCGTCAGGTACCCCCATATACTACCTAATAAAGGTTTTAATCCCCTGATTGCCCCCTAGTTAATCCTTTCACCAGTGATCACCGCATAAGTGTTACGGGTGACGCTGGTTAGTTCGTTTGTTTTTTATACTACTGTTTATTACCCAATAAAGGTTTAACCCCCTGATCACCCGGTGAGTGATATCAAATAGGTTTTAGGGGCAGTAAGGGTTTGCATCACCCCAGGCAGTGTCAGATTAGTGCCAGTACCGCTAACACCCATGCACGCAGCATACACCTCCCTTAGTGGTATAGTGCCTGAACGGATCAATATCTGATCTGAACAGATCTATACTAGAGTCCCCAGCAGTTTAGGGTTCCCAAAAACGCAGTGTTAGTGGGATCAGCCCAGATACCTGCTAGCACCTGCGTTTTGCCCCTCCGCCCAACCCAGCCCATCCAAGTGCAGTATCGATCGATCACTGTCACTTACAAAACACTATACACATAACTGCAGCATTTGCAGAGTCAGGCCTGATCCCTGCGATCACTAACAGTTTTTTTGGTGGCATTTGATACAGTAGCTGACAGCCTAGGAGCTTTTTTATCTGTGAGTCTCACTACTGTACCAGTAAATTTAGAGCCCAAAATGGCAAATCGAAGGTACACTAGTGAAGAGGCCCACACGTTTATGAGCATGACAGATAGTGAAGAGGAAGTCACTCATCTGTCAGATTCAGGCTCAGAATATGATCCTGTAGACCACAGCTTCTCCATGACAGATAGCTCTGACGACGTAGTTGTGGTCCCTGCCAAGGTCAGACGTACCAGACCCCGATCTTCTTCTGCTGTTGAGGTGCAAGAACCACAGGGCTCTCGTATGGAGCAGAGAAGTACTAGTGCCACTCATCCTTCTGGTGAACTGTCAAGCACCAGTGGCCCAGTACATCCTGGTCGTACATCCAGCACTGCAGTATCACATGGTGACGTGGCAAGTCCCACAACTGCAGTTCAAGCTGGCGAGGTGGCAAGCACAAGTAGTGTCCCGCTGCCACCAAGACAAAAACAGGCCCGTCGTGCCCATAGTGTCCTAGTGTCCTGCAGAATTTGCCAATCCAATTGGGAGCCCACCACTTCTGCAGCACCCGTACTTCCCCCATTCACTGGTCAACCTGGAATTCAGGTGGAAACAGTTGATTTTACGTCACTTGATTTTTATTTGCTGTTTTTCACCGAAGATCTCTATAGTTCTATTGTGGACCAAAGTAATCTGTATGCTGGTCAATTCATCACCGCTAATCCCCAGTCCTCCCTTGCCAGAGATTGGAAACCAACTACGGTTTCCGAATTTAAGACCTTTCTGGGCCTATCCCTCGACATGGGCATCGTTAAAATGAGTATGTTGCGGTCATATTGCTCCACTGACCCAATTTACCATATGCCCGTGTTCTCTGCTTCCATGACCAGGGCATTACATGAGCAGATCTTGTGGTTCATGCACTTCAACAACAATGAACTCTGTCATCCTCGCGGAGACCCTGGATACGATCGGCTCTACAAAATTCGGCCCCTCGTAAACCACTTCAGCAAACGTTTTGCAGCCTTGTTTACTCCCCATCAAGTTGTCTGCATTGATGAGTCCCTGATTAAGTTTTCTGGTCACTTGTCTTTCAAACAGTATCTTCCCAGCAAGCGTGCCAGATACGGGGTCAAGATGTATAAGCTCTGTGACAGGGCCACAGGCTATACATATAGTTTTATGGTTTACAAGGGAAAAGATAGTCACGTAGAGCCACCAAACTGCCCAGATTACATAGGGAGCAGTGGCAAGATTGTGTGGGACTTGGTGTCACCCTTATTCAGGGTACCATTTGTATGTGGACAATTATTACATGAGCATGCCACTTTTTATTCACTTATTTGATCATCAGATTGGCGCATGTGGCACCGTGCGATCTAATTGCCGGGGCTTACCCCAGAGGCTTTACAGATTCCCGTCTTAGGCTGGGGGAGAGAGTCTGCTTGAAGTGTAATAACTTGCTCACTGTGAAGTGGAGGGATAATAAGAATGTTTTCGTTCTGTCCTCCCTACATGCAGACATGACGGTCCAAATTCCTACAGTGACTGGTGTTCTGGAGAAACCCCTATATTCATGAATATAACTAAATATGGGAGGGGTGGACCTCAACGACCAGTTGTTGGCGCCGTACCTAGTTGCCATAAGGCCAGGCGCTGGTACAAAAAAGTGTCTGGATACTTATTTCAATTGGATTATGCTCATGTGCTATACAGAGCTTCAGAATGGACTGGATCCTTCCTTAAATTCCAGGATGAGATCGTCAGAGCCCTTCTGTTTCCAGACGGTGCTCCACCTCACCTTCCCAATCCAAATGCAGTAAGCCGGCTGCATGAGAGGAATTTCCCGTATATCCACCCTAGTAGCCCTACTCAACGAGCCCCCCAAAGAAGATGTCATGTCTGTAGCAAGCGCTGATATAGGCGTGACAACCGCTATTATTGTCCCTCCTGTCCTGACAATCCTGGTCTTTGCATTGGTGAATTTTTTGAACGCTACCATACACTAGTGGAGTTTTCGTGTAGAGTACAGCACTGCACAGACTAGGACACACTTTCACAGGGTCTCCCAAGATGCCATCCCATTTTGAGAGACCCGAACCTGGAACTGAACCGTTACAGTTACAGTTACAAATAAAATTGTAAAAAAAAAACCACAAAAAAATATAAGATAAAAACCAAAAATAGTTGTCATTTTATTGTTCTCGCTCTCTCTATTTTCTCTCTATTGTTCTGCTCTTTTTACTGTATTCTATTCTGCAATGTTTTATTGTTATTATGTTTTATCATGTTTGCTTTTCAGGTATGTAATTTTTTTATACTTTACTGGTTGCTGTGCTTTATTGTTAACCATTTTTTTGTTTTCAGGTACGCCATTCAGCTGCAGCGCGGATTTATTTATCTTGACAGCAACAGCATTTGCTCCCACCATACATAAAGCTGTCTTACTGTTATACTGTAATGTTACTTTGTTTTATTGTTAACCATCATTTGCATAGCAGGTACGCCATTCAGTTGCAGCGCGGATTTATTTATCTTGACAGCAACAGCGTTTGCTCCCACAATAATTAAAGCCGTGACTCCAGCACTGTAGGAGGTGATTTCATCACCACAGTTAAAAAAAAAAATGGTGCATGTACAGTGGGGCAAAAAAGTATTTAGTCAGCCACCAATTGTGTAAGTTCTCCCACTTAAAAAGATGAGAGATGCCTGTAATTGTCATCATAGGTACACCTCAACTATGAGAGACAAAATGTGGAAACAAATCCAGACAATCACATTGTCTGATTTTTGAAAGAATGTATTTGCAAATTATGGTGGAAAATAAGTATTTGGTCACCTACAAGATTTCTGGCTCTCACAGACCTGTATCTTCTTTAGGAGGCTCCTCTGTCCTCCACTCATTACCTGTATTAATGGCACCTGTTTGAACTTGTTATCAGTGTAAAAGACACCTGTCCACAACCTCAAACAGTCACACTCTAAACTCCACTATGGTGAAGACCAAAGAGCTGTCAAAGGACACCAGAAACAAAATTGTAGACCTGCACCAGGCTGGGAAGACTGAATCTGCAATAGGCAAGCAAGCTTGGTGTGAAGAAATCACTGTGGGAGCAATAATTAGAAAATGGAAGACATACAAGACCACTGATAATCTCCCTCGATCTGGGGCTCCACGCAAGATCTCACCCCATGGGGTCAAAATGATCACAAGAACGGTGAGCAAAAATCCCTGAACCACACAGGGGGACATAATGAATGACCTGCAGAGAGCTGGGACCAACGTAACAAAGGCTACCATCAGTAACATACTACACCGCCAGGGACTCAGATCCTGCAGTGCCAGACGTGTCCCCCTGCTTAAGCCAGTACATGTCCGGGCCCGTCTGAGGTTTGCTAGAGAGCATTTGGATGATCCAGAAGAGGATTAGGAGAATGTCATATGGTCAGATGAAAACAAAGTAGAACTGTTTGGTAGAATCACAACTGTCATGTTTGGAGGAGAGAGAATGCTGAGTTGCAACCAAAGAACACCATACCTACTGTGAAGCATGGGGGTGGCAACATCATGCTTTGGGGCTGTTTCTCTGCAAAGGGAACAGGAGGTTTGATCTGTGTACATGAAAGAATAAATGGGACCATGTATCGTGAGATTTTGAGTGCAAACCTCCTTCCATCAGCAAGGGCATTGAAGATGAAACGTGGCTGGGTCTTTCGGCATGACAATGATCCAAACACACCACCCGGGCAACGAAGTAGTGGCTTCGTAAGAAGCATTTCAAGGTCCTGGAATGGCCTAGCCAGTCTCCAGATCTCAACCCCATAGAAAAACCTTTGGCGGGAGTTGAAAGTCCGTGTTGCCCAGCGACAGCCCAAAACATCACTGCTCTAGAGGAGATGTGCATGGAGGAATGGGCCAACATACCAGCAATAGGCTGTGACAACCTTGTGAAGACTTACAGAAAAAATTTGACCTCTGTCATTGCCAACAAAGGATATATAACAAAGTATTGAGATGAACTTTTGATATTGACCAAATACTTATTTTCCACCACAATTTGCAAATAAATTCTTTCAAAAATCAGACAATGTGATTGTCTGGATTTGTTTCCACATTTTGTCTCTCATAGTTGAGGTATACCCATGATGACAATTACAGGCCTCTCTCATCTTTTTAAGTGGGAGAACTTGCACATTTGGTGGCTGACTAAATACTTTTTTTCCCCACTGTATGCCATCATTAGAATTGGGTGGATGAAGGGAGGTATTCTAATGGTGGGCATACCCACCGATCAATCTCTTTTTTTCGTTCAGCCCACAGGCTGCATGAAAAAAAAGATTATAATATATACCCAAAAAAGGACCAGAAACATACAGACCCCCTGTCGCCAGTGTCACTAATCAATCATTTTTCTGATAGCCGTATTGGTGTCACGGGTAACGCTAGTTAGCCTATTAGTTATTTAGGTTCACCGTCAGCTTTTTATAGCGTCAGGTACCCCCATATACTACCTAATAAAGGTTTTAATCCCCTGATTGCCCCCTAGTTAATCCTTTCACCAGTGATCACCGCATAAGTGTTACGGGTGACGCTGGTTAGTTCGTTT